>NW_009716503.1:0-80328 GCF_000703405.1 Apaloderma vittatum
ATAACCGGGGCCTTCTGCGAATTGAGGGTGAGAAATGGAAAAAGAGGGGTTAGAAAGTCGTTTCCATTCTGCTGAACTTTTGTTTTCTGACCGATAGAGGCCGGTAGAGGACTGTGGAGAAGGAAAGTTTATATCCAGCAGCACCAGGATGGACTTCCCTGCTGCCCAACCAAAACCTGCTGCCGATGGGAAAATCATCTACTATCCTCCCGGAGTGAAGGAGATTACGGACAAAATTACCAACGATGAGGTGGTCAAACGGTTAAAGGTGAGCAGTCCTGACCATCACCCTCTTCCCTGAAACTTTTGTTTTTTAAAGTAAACGTTTCATTGCTGGAAAAGGAGAACTGCCAGAGTTTCCTTGTCATAGTTGAAATGTCCTTTATTGAGTGTAGACCTTTATCGGAATACTGCTTCCTGGCTTCTCCCTAAAAGAGGAGTCGTCATTTTTGTAGTTTGAGACTGTACTCTTGCGAGTTCTCTCAGAGCCAGAGGTGATACATTAAACGGCTAATTTATATATGAAATACATTAATGTGTTGGGGTTTTTTGAGAGATCTAAAGTAGAATCATAAGTAATACTTGCAGAATATGTTAGCAAAAATTTTTGTTAGTAAACTAGAGCACTTTGAGCAAGCGTAGTCGAGCAGGGGAAACAAGTAGAGCTACTTAAGAGTATTCTTGACTGAGAAGGTAGCAGTGTTCACAAACAGCAAGGATGAATTTCTGGAGTTTGTAGATGGAATTTTGAAATTGCAAAATCTGAGGCAGTTCTACAGATAAAATAATTTGATATAATACATGTTATTTCTTTCCTGTTTGGTATAAACAGTGCTTGGGAAAAGTTACTGAATTTTCATAAGCAAAAGTTACTGTGACAAAAGCATCTTCTCTGCTTGCTTGGCAGCATCCTGTGTGACTGAGGGTTATCTCTGGTTTATATTTTTTTGATCCCGTTTTCCCAGTGGCAACATGAAATTTAGCTGTAATGCAGTAGTATTATTTCTTAACTCTGTGCTCAAAATGGAGATTAAACTTGAGCATTGATCCAGTATTGGCACAGCTCATTGTTAACACCGTGGTCTTTGGACCAGAAAGTTATCTGGGATTTGGTCTTGTGCCCAGGGTGGAGATGTAGTAATAATTTTTTAGAGATCAGAAATATTTTCTCAGCTGATTATCCCATCACAACAGTGACCCTACGAAGACTGAAAAACAGAAATCATGGTCTTGGCTAGTCAGTACACAGAAAAATATCTTGTCTGTAAATGTGAAGAGGCTGTAGGTAGGCTTTGCTTTCAAAGTAGCAAGGCTATGTAAGTCATTTCTTTGAAAATGAGCCTCGTTATCTGGTTACAGTTTTTGAAAATTTTTGAATGGACAAGTCTGGCCTCGTATTTTCAAAACTCCAGTGGAATATTGCCAGTTACGGGAAAAGATCCTAGAGTTTTGAGTGTTTGGATAGAGACCTTGGATGAAAGTCTGTGTGGAATGGGAAGGAGTGCAGTTTTGAGGTGCTCGCCAAAATGGTGTTTTCATTTTGTCCCGGTTGGAAAACTTGCGATGGTGAGCTGTGCCATTTCTAGACAATAGAAATAATAGATTTTGAAAGTCATGCATATACATTTTACTGAATTTATGTATGTGTACTGGACATAATTTTCAGGCTAAGCAGATTCTTTTTTCTGTCATTTTTTATGAACTGCTATTAAGGAATTCAGATGGCCTCAAGACTCTAGGCTAAATTTAAATGGGAGCAAATACTCTCTTAGTGGGTGTACCATCACTGAAACAGCAGAGGAAGATTTTTCTTATCTTTCTGCTACTGCTTAATCTGAATTTGAGGATTTCTTTTTTTTGTTAGATATTTGCTTTAGTGAGATATCAAGACAATTGGAAGTACTGTATGCTTCAGAAATAAACCAACAAGTATTTTTTTCTTTATGTTTCTGTATAGACATGTATGATCTTTATTTATGACACCCGTGCTTCTTTATATCGGCTTGATTTGTGAAAACAAATAAATTTCGGCCTGTAGGATATTATGATGCTGCAGTGCTTGGGATGGAAAAGCTTGAACAAGTTTTGTTCACTTAAAAGATAACTTTACAAAACTTTAATGCTAAAATTCAGCTTTAGCAGAATGTGCAAATTCAGGCGTGAGTCAGTCCTTGAGACTGTACGGTTTTTGCCGCTGCCTTGGCCACGCATGATCTAAAGATGCTCTGTGTGTCCCTTACAGAAGATGCGGGTTATGGCTTTGGGTCAGTGCCTGCAAATTTTTGTTCTTTCAGCTTATTGAAGTTGTGGTCAACTTAATTGGTTACAAATTTGTGTCCCTATTAGCAACTTTTCTGATATCACATCTGTATTTTTGTGTCCAGACTTCTTCCCATAATGAAGGCTTTTCTTATTATTGGAACTTGAGACGTTCTGGGCACCTGTCCCAGAGTGCCTGAGCAGCAGCTTTTGTGCCAAGGACTTTTAAAAAGAATGTTTTTCTATCCTTTCCCTCCTTCTGCTTGGGGTTGTGGGTAATAAAATGTAGGCCAGATTCTTTTTACAGTGTTTTGATATATCTGTATGATTACATTAGCACTGTCCTGAAAATGGAAGTATTGAGAATTTTAAAGTCAACATTGTAGTTTCTGAGTAATGTAGAAAGGAAAAGCCTTTGAATTGCCTATGTATGATGAATAAAACACCAGGTGCTTAATGAAGTCAGAGGTGGTTTCTGGTATGTCAGATTACATTGATGGCCCTATGCCTTCGTGGAATGGGATATAGTATATGATGTATAATTTCAGCTATTGAAGAAGTGATTTTAACTCTTGTGTGCTGTGTGTGGTTGGAGACAAGTGTCCATTTCATAGACCAAATTAAGTTTAACCAAACTAAGTGGCTAGCATGTAGCAGAGAGTAGAGGCTTACTGTACTTGGCTACGACTTTATAATTTTTTTAGGCTAATATTTGTCTTTACAATGCATTTGCTCAAGTTGTGTAGAGGTTGGTTTCAGGGTTGTAAGTCAGATGCTCGTTAACTTAGTAAGGCTTTTGGGGAAAGATGGTAACTTTTGTTTAACTATGTGATAGCAGTGGAAAATAAAAAAAACAATATTAAGGCACTCAAATAGTAGTCCTTCCGTCCCAAAATTGAACCAGCAACTAAAGACAAGTGGAGAGCAATTGCACTAGCAATATTATGTCTTTTTTCTTCTAAGACAGTTGAAGGTTCAAAGAAGTGTTAGAAACTCAGCATCTGCCGTACGGTGGAACTTCTCTAGGACTATTGAATTTTTTTCAAAATCGACTATATTTTACTGCCTTGTCAAGCTCCAGACTTGTATATTGTTGTCAGTAAACTATTAACTCTCAGATACAACTTTCTTTGATTACAAGAGGGTATTTTGATGTGCTTTTTATACTCATTGTAACCGTTACAAATAAGATTATTATTATTAGTGTGCATAATTGTCAGATACACTAAAAATAGCCCCATCAATCCAAAATGCACAGAGACTGACTTAAACAGCCTTAGTAGGCAAAGGCAGAACAGCCACGTGACTCTCTCGGCTGCTTGTCCCAACCTCTGTTCTGAACCCTTTCTGTAAGTGTTTTGTTTTGCCTTGTGCAAAAATGCATGGGTGAACAGATTTGGGTTAAAACTTAGGAGGAAAAAACCCAGACAAACCAAATCTGTGTTTATTTTAGTGTGAATCGTTTTCTTGCCTGATTTATTGTGAGAGCTCACAAATGCTTGTGCTAGCATAGGGGAGAAAGCAACTTCTTTCTGTGGCAATCCTGCCTTAAATTGTTGAAGAAACTTCAGAGTCGATTTGAATGTGAAAGTTTGCGAGTGTTATCTTTTGAGATAGAGACGGGGACTTTTGCATTGTTTCTGCAAAAACCATCTTGCTTGCTGGATTTTCGAAGTAAAAGAAATATTGCATGATGACTAGTTCAGATGCAGCTTTGTACCAACTACGTTTTGGTAATGTGTGACAAGCCTGCAGGAAAAATGTAAATGTGTGTAGTGCGATGTTTTCTTTTACCTATAGATATCAGCGTGAGCAACACTAAATCATTAAATCTGTAAAAATCACGCTTAATCAGACACTAAAGATATAGTGGTATAAAAAAAACAAGGAAGTTTCTGAAAAATTCTGAAGGAAAAGGAGTGATAAGTTAGTTTCAACATGAAGTTTTTTAACAAAGGTTTAAGGCAGTGTGAAAACCTATTCTTGTGAAATTAAGAGTTTTATAGGTTAGAATTTATTGAGGACAACGTAGTTCTTTGTCGTCACTGGTGTTAGTATTCTGTTTTCTGGTTTGAGGGGTTTTCCGTATGTCTATTTCTTTGTTTTGGGGAGCGATTTTAATTTTGTTTTTTCAATCAGCCCAGTAGTCTTATTGCTTTTCCCATGGTGACAGTCTGGCAAGGCATTTTCTCTACAAGTTTCTTTTGATTTCCACATACCCACCCCCCTTCCACCCCTTTCCCCAAATCTCTCCCTGCCACCCCATCCTGAGGCCTAGTTTGTGATCATCTGGAGAAGTTAGCACTCCTAGTATGCCTTGAAGTCTGCCTTATCTCATCCTATGGCATTTCTTAGTTATCTGATGTGTATTTGTGCCAGAGTGAAACAAACACTCCCTCTCCTTCCCATTGTCTTTCTGCATGTTCTCTGTTGGCCTCTTTGTAGTTGGGCCTGCTACATCTTTATCTTTGGAAGATTATCCTTGTGTCACTAGAAATAGTTAATGCTAATAATTTCTCATATTATGTACAGGTGTGTTTTTAGGCATCTGTTATATAATGTGAAAATTGATGAAGGTTGCTTGTTTGTTCCTTCGATGTTCTGGAGTAGGCTGGAAGTATGTAAGAGGAAAAAAAATAAAGTTGTTCTCTACTGACTCCGGTTATTTCTGCATAAGTTAATGGCCACTCTCTGAGATTGTGTAGTTAGATGGACCTTTGATCTGACTTCCCTATCCTTAGGTTGTTATTTTGAATGAAACAAAAAAATACGAATTAGAGTATTATCTGGGAGAAGGAATTCTATCTTGTGTTGTGTTATTACACTAGAATTTGGGATGTTTGAGGGGAAAAGGTATACATACTAACTATGTTGGATTGTATTAGTTAATAAATACTGTTTGCTGGCGGGACTTAGGTGACATGGGTGTTTTCATGGCTTAAACATCTGACTTGCATGTACTTACATGCTTATATTTAAGAATTATAAGTAGTTTGGTGGAGGTCATGTAGCCAGGTTACAGAAATGATTAGCAGTTAATTATTCTAACAATTTTTAAATTTCCATTAATTGTATTTAACTGCAGACTAGAGTTTGCAGTGTTCTTGAGCTATTGCTGGCCACATAAGCCTAAAGCCAAATTTCTAATTTGATTTTGCTCATAGTTTAATCTTTTTAATTAGTTTGACTCTTGTAACAGTCAAGTTTTTCATTAACTAGGACAGGCCACTAGTCAGAGAAGAAGAAATCTTGTTCTGATTTTCTTTTCTTTGTGGAATACCAGCTTTTTGCTTTGTAAGTGTCCCAATTTCGTCAGTCCTTAGAGAAATAGATTGTGTAGGCTCACACGGTTCACCCAGATGTTACTGAATTTCAGATTGATTAACGATTAGACTCTTTGTTGTTGTATCTGATAGTTTTCTTTTGTTACAAGTGCATCAGAAATTAATGGCAATTTCACATGTACAATATTGTTCTAATGGTTTCCTGGCAACAATACGATAAATATATTGTGAAAGAAAAGAAGCCCCAATATGAAAGGGGGAAAAATCAGAGGTTGCTATATTAGGAATGATAACTTCTGATTACTGACCTCCAAAATGGACAGACTACTTCAGAAGTCCTTATGCCCTTCATTTATTCTATTATAAACCTCAAAGAATTACTAATGTTATTCTTGTGCTAATGCTTTTCTGTGAAGTGAGGACATCATGTTAATTGAAGTTTTAAAGATGGGGAACCAAAGAGCTACCAAAATTGAAAAAACCAAATCCAAACACAATAAAGACAAGCTGGCTTCATATGCCTGGTTTGGCATTTCTACAGTGTGACTTCTGAATTGACTGTGCATCCCGTCGCACTTTACAAGTTCCGACCACAAGGTCCTTTGATTGGAGTTACATTTCTGAGTGCCTTGTACTTCTGTAAACCAGACCTCATAGTCTCTGCTCAGAAAATGACAAAGGTTTTCTGTGAAAAGTTTGTTATAGGCTGTTTAACAAGAATCAGATAGAAACTTTGTAATAGATGGGAGGCTAATGTGCAACTTCAGGCTTAACTGTTTTAAAACATGGCATAGAATATTCCTTTCCTGTAATCTTTTCCTTCTGTTATAGTCTTCCAGCTTCAAGAAATAAGAAAGATGGCAGTACACTTTGTTACCAAACAACGTTGATTAACTCTAAGTTCTTTCTGTGGACTGAACCAAGTAATGGCTTCAAGTTTTGGGTATTTTTTTTTGTGGGGAGTTTTGATGGAGGCTTTTTTGTTGGTTTTTATTTTATTTAAAGGGGGATAAAAAGTATGTCGTCACTTACCAAACACCATATTGACATGAGGATTGAGGAGACTGATTAGAGGTTTGAGAAGTATAGGATTGTTTATCTTGGAAAGGAGATGAATAGTTGTTGTCATAAAAGCATAAAAAATTACAAATGTCAGATAATAAATCAGGAATTTCTGATTTTGGCCTCGTCTGTTGAAGAAAAAAACCAGTTGTTGAAATTGAAACATAGGATAGTTGAAGTATTTTTTAGAGTCATACTGGAACGTTGCAACAGAGCTGAACTGATCTTGTCTTTAGTATAAATGACATGCTTTAATCATATAAATCACTTTCTTTAGTTGGATGTGTCTGTCAATATGTATTTTTATGGTATAATGTGGGAGACTTTGTGTATTCAAATATTTTAAAGTGTAGATATGGAATCCTTGCCATATCACTGCATTCTTATGAGGAATTTATATGCATGTTTGCAAAATGGCAGGAGCCTTAGCTATGCTCAAAGACTCATAAATGAAGTTTTAATTTCAGCGACACTATAAAGTGAAAGAAAAATTATCCCTTGGTTTGCAGACAGTCATATGGAGATGATTGATAGGAAGGGAAATCAAGCATCATCTGAGGTTACGTTTTTCCCATGTCTACCTGAATCAATTCATATTATGTGGTCTGCTTAATGCTTATGTGCATCTTTTGCTGCCAGAAAGAAAAACAACAGACAAAATAATTAGCAGATCACTTGTTCATGGTATGTATTATAGCCATTTTGGTAGTTAAAGAAACCAAACTTTTGTCTAGTCCCCAATCCATGTTAAAAATTCTTCATATGTGATTTTTTTTTTTCCAGACTGCAATATCTTCCTAATCACCCTTGTTACCTAAAAATTTAAAACACATGCTTATTATTCATGTCACTCAGAGCGATGTGTGTTTGCTGGCTCCACAGCTGCAGTAAACTAATGAACTGTATTCCCACTGCTGTGCTGACATCAGAATTTGGCTGTTGCAAAGATGTCTTAAGCGTGATGAAGTACTGTTAAAGGTAAACAAAGATAAAATTGGCACAAAGTACGTTCCTGCTTAGAAATGAAGGCTGAAAACTTTGTGGTACCTAGATAGCATGGGATACCCTAAACTTATGTTTTATTTATGCAAGACAGATGATACATACTCAGCCAACGGAGATGTAGGAGCTGCGGTGTTAGGATCAGTTTTGCAGCCACGGCGGGAGAAAAATCCGTTCAATGTACTGTGAAGACTGGCCAGCCTTTTTAATGTCTTAGTTATTCTCAAGTGAGTTCCCGTTTATTTCTAGCTGTTAGATTCTATTACCTAATCTTCGTAGTACTCTATTGTTTTCTGTGAATAGAGCCTGTCACCTTTTGCTGAAGCACTATGTGGTAGTCACTAGCTGGTTTAGGCCTTGTATTATGATTGTAGTGTTGTATTTTAATACCTCATGGTAGAAACTATGACATCTATCTCCAGGAGATTTATCAAAACTTTCCAAATAGCTGAAGCAGAGAAAAAGTTTTGTACTGGCAAGTATGTTCATAATCATTAGAGACACATCTCTTCTATTTACAAATATATTTTTTTTAACTGATAATTGAAGGAGAAGGAATGTTTTAAAAGGAGTTTGAAGAAACCAAATATTTCTGGAGTCTTCACCCACCCCCTTCTTTGCTGACTACAGTGCTTGAAAAATGCACACACTTTAAAAGAAAAAGTAGTCATGTTAATGTTTAGTAGTATTAGCATTTTCTTGCAGTTATTAAATAATTCCCTTCACTCTGCAATTTCAGTCTGTTTCTTAGGGCTCTCTGGAAATAACCTGGTTGACTATCATGGAATAGCTTTAGATATGCAGATTTGTTATAATTTATTTTTTTAGAATGTGTAACTTTTCTTGATTTTATCACTGCATCTAACATGAGACCATTAAAAGACTAAATTTGAACTTGTACTTAGGAAAACCTTTTTACTGTAGTTTTAAGTGCTGGAGAATTACGTCTCAAAAATTGAAAGCAAACATACTTGTGTTTTTCAGTTTACTTTGTGTATGTGATAGTGCTTTATCTAGACAAACGTTTGTAGCTTACCTTTCTAATAAAATAAGGTTTTTATCTGATCAACCAGTCCAATTTCTTCATTATTGTCCTTCCCCAAAGTTACGTTAGTTCAAAACTTCCTGGCAGTTGGGCAAAGGTTTCAGAGATGCAAGATTTGTCTCTATTGTGCTCAGCACCTATTAGACATCTGAATTCTGTCTATACAAAGGAAAATGTACCAGCACTGTTTAAACATTTAAAAAGGCAGCAGCCTGTGTGTTAGCTGCAATAAATTCAGCTAATTCCCACATGGATGTTTCAAGTGTTGTAGGGGGATGTGTTACCCTTTCCCCAGCTTTTCAGGCTCGACACCCAGAGACAAATGGGCAGGTAGTGCAGGAGGATGAGAGTGAGGAACACGTAAGGGAGCGGGTTAGCAGCCTTCTCGGAGGAGAGTGATGGGCACCAGATCTGCTGGAAACCAGCCATCGTCAATTTTGCTGCTTGTGATAAAGCTCATTTCATATAGCAGGAACGAAAGGAGATAAACAGCTAAAATAAAGCACAAAAATTTTTAATACTCTCCTTAACTCGCAGACTGGTAGAGGGCTGTGCATGGTATTTGAAAATGTTACTCATAATTTAACTGAAAGTGGTGGTTTTTAACAACTAAATATAACTGTATCCCTTGATTGTCTTAATGAAAATTGCTTACATGACATGCTGTTATAGGTGGCATAAAGCATAAATGGAAAAAAACCAAGCCACGTCAAAACAACCAAAAACCGAACCAGTCAAAAGTAGCTAAAAGTCTCAAAAAACAATACTAAGTTCTTTGAAGTTTTCTATGGTATTTTTCTTACACAATTTGGTTTTTTTCCCTGTTTATTTTGGCTGCTTAGAATTCTGATGATACAAATGCTGAAGTAAAATGTGTGCAGTGAAAATAGAGTTGAATTTAAGAAGTGTTTAACATAATGAAAGTTTGTAGTTTGGGCCTTGTGATCACAGAATCATAGAATGGCCGAGGCTGGAAGGGGCCTTAGAGATCATTTTAATCCAGCCTCCCTGTCGCCAGGGACGCCACCTGTCGATGTTGCCATAGTGTGGATATGAAAAGAAGTTTATTAAAATAAGTTGTTCCTTTAAAAGAATAAATTCATTGACTTGTGTTACCAATTTAATGAAAGGAAAATATGTTGGATATTTACCCTTAAAATTTTTACCTTCAGATAAAGTAGCCAAAGTAAGGTAAATCCTGTTACTTGAATATAATTTTGTGGTTTAGCTGTGGTATTCTTTTTTACTATTTGAAAATAAATGCGTGTACTTAGTATCCAAAATTCAGTTAAAGTTCTCCATAGTAAACTTATTATTGAACTTTAATTAAACCATATTCATAATATAGTAGGGAATTATTTGAAATCAAATTTTGAGGAATGTAAAAACTGTTCTTTTCTTCTGATTTGAAAGATACCTGATCACTTAACTCCCATTGACTGCAGTGCCTTTCTGTGGACTTTAGTCCTAGTCAGTTAGAAAGAATATGGTTTTTGTCTTAAAAAACTTTGTTAACATGAAACAGTGAAGAGGAATCATTCAGAAATTATGCCCCTGTGTTCACACAGTGGCACAATGTATTGTAGAGTAAGTGAAATTTAATTCTTGAGATCTGGCAGTAATAAGAACGAAATAAAGTAAAATTAGTATGTACGTTTGATGGCAGAACAGAATTCAGCATTCTGGGGGTAGGTGGAGAACGTTACCCTGTATGTTTTGTTTTTGGCAGGTGGTTCCTCCTTAGCACCAAGTTGCAATAGAATTAACATTCATTCACATGCAAAGCAAAACAGAGAAATGCAAGGCAACTTTAAAGCTTTTTGCTGAAAATACATGTTTATTTAAATACCTTATTCAGTCATCCTTTGTAAATGTAGTTGGCATGTGTCACTATTTCTGAAAAACTTCTAATCCATCTCTTCTCTAAAGCTCCCACTCCTGCTATCGCCAGTGAAATTCCAGTAGCAAGAAAAAAAGTACTATTTTTACTTGTGTGAAGTCAGTAAATGAAGGTCTAGGAGTTGCATTTGTGAGCTGTTAGTGAAATTTTTTTCTCAGAAAATTTATGTAGAATATGATAGTAGGCATAGCTCTGCAGCCTAAGGGAAATTGGGCAATCTGGAAATGAGATTTCAGCTTTGTTCCAGTTGGAACTGGTAGTCTGGACTGATGTAAAATCATGAGAATTTTGCTTTAGGAAATAGGTGGGTTCACCAAGTACAAAAAATATACCTTTGTAGAATATTTATATGTTGGTACATCTGGAAGTAGGTCAGTAGAAAAACCTAGTAAGCTTTTTTTAAAAAAAAAATGTCTTTGAACTGGGAGTGAAAACCAACTTAAAGGCTATATTTCTAAGCCTTAGCTGGGAAAGTGGGGGTGGCGTGTGATGTTTTCCAAAATTGCACTTTTTCAGTCCTAGCCGTTACTTCCCTTTAAAGGTTAAAACACCTTCAGTCAGATTACAAAGTATAAAGGCTGCCATTTAATTGTTTCGTTTTGACATCTTTGCCTTTTGTTTTTAGTGTAGGTTCTTTTGCAAATTGGGGTGATGTGGTTCGAGTTGGATTTGTTACCTAGATTAAAGCACACTCATCCTAGAGTTGCAGCTCTGTGTGCCACTCCACTTGGGTTTCTGATACCCATATATGTCTGTGAGGATGTCGTTCTCCGTTCTATTTTATCTGGCAGTGAAGCTGGTTTGAGAGACATCTTCAGGGATTCTTTTACACCAGCTCTACCTCCTGAGAAATCCTGCTGTGGAGCTGTGCCCTAATTCATGCCATCTTGAGACTCTTCGGAGTCACTCCAACTTCAGTCTGTACGTGGGCCGTGATGAGTTTAAGTTTCTGTATACTATCTGATTTAACGCCTGTCAACGCTTCATTTAAAAACCTGGCATCACGCAACATCCCCATTAAATTAATTTTAAAACTAGCCTCTAAAATTTTAGAAGTGAGGAAAATATTAATCGCTGGCACTTCTAGACGATTTGTTGAGAGTTTTCCCACTGCCTTTCATCATGTTTGTCTTCTGCTCAGAAACAGAACTATGGGCAAGAATAATTTAATCAGGAAGGTGAAAAGGTGGAGGGATAAATAATGACAGGTTAGTTCTGCAGAGTCTTGCGAGTCAGCTTAGTAATCTGAGCTGACCTACATAGTGGGTATTTTGACATCATTAAAAGCAAGTTAGTTTATCTAAAAATTAAAAAATGCAAGTCCTCTTTACAGAGTGACAGAATTGCATTTTGGAAGCTTGTCATCCTGACACTGTCGTACCTGACTACTTTGAGCACTCTTAAGTTGATGCCGCTACTAAAGGAGGCGGTTACTCATCTTCACTGTTGCTGCCATTGCTGTTCAGGGAGAATAACGATTTAAAGTCGTTTGCCTTTTTGAGGCAGCAGCACTCTCAAAGTCATAGAAACAAATCAAGTTTGTGAAGAGTAAGAGGAGAAAAGTAAAAAAACAGAGGCGCATGGGGACTGTAGGCAGGGAGAGGGAAAGTGGTATAGTTGGAAAGGATGGACGTTGCTACACCAGGAGCTGGAGGACTGCCCAAAATCAAGCCCTGGTGTGCTTCACTCTGCTGGAATGTGTGGCAGCACAAACACCAAAGCCAGCATTTGGAGTCATTGAAGTACTCTTGCTTGCTTGTGGGCCATCCCAAGTGTGTCTGTGGCCTGTGGGAAACTGGATTGTCAAAGTGATCCTATTCAAAAAACACTTAGTTTTTTTCCAGGTTAGTTTTCATTTGGATCCATGTGACTTATGCAATCACCTACTACCCCTTCCTTGAGTTGGCAGAAGCCGTATGACAATCTTGGGATGACAGAACTGTTAACTTACAGTGATACCTTAATTTGGAAACTGTGTTTATTGAGTTTGACCTTATTAAATCAACTTAAAAGATTCATTAAACTGCACACTAAGATTATACTGAAGCAGTCCCACCCTCTCCTGTGCATTTTTACAGCCATATAGGAGTCAGTTCAAGAAGCAGATCTATCTGAAAGGTAACCTGGACAGAAAAAGGGATTTTTCAGTAGCACCACTCATCAGTCACCTGCATGCTGGGGTAGTGGAGGACAGGTCTGACAGATTTGGGTTGACTCGTGCTGCTGTGAAACTGCACCCTAAGAAATTCTATAAACTACCCCCCAGCCTCCCTGATTTGGTGAGGTTCTGTATAAAAATGAAGTATGTTCTTTGTTTTGGAGAGGTGCAAATGTAAGTGTAGTGAATGATGCACTGTCCTTCTGAGTCTGAAAAAGAAGCCAAGATACAGAGAAGGATGTTCTCTGGATAGAAACAATAGAAATCAGTGCCATGTTTGTACACAAATGTGTGTATTGTGTTGGTGCCAGTAATTCTGAACTAACATCAATGTTGTGGAACCCACAATGAATTTTCTATGTTTTAGCTGACTGGCTGTTCATCCTAGTACATGATTGTTTTTAAAATAAATTGATTATTTATGGGAATTAATACTTGGTGTGGTAATATTTTGTGACAGGTACTTGCATACACTTTCTCTAAGAATGTTTGGTTTCTTCTTTTCTGCTTATGGTCTTTTCCATTTATACAAAAGAAAGAATTTGAGGTTTTGATATTCTTCAGGCCTCTGTAAGCCTGATGGCTCACCATTCTGCACTAGTATTATGAGATGTGGGTTTTGATGTTTGGACTGGTCTTTTTCTGTCCTGCAGTCAAAACTACTGAGGGTTGTGCTGTGACTTCGAACTAGAGTAGGCAGTACAGGTCAGTGCTTGCAAAAGGATTTGTGTTCATGCCAGCTCTCATTCTTATTTCCCCCCTCCCCCTTCTAACACCTGCTGGAGTTGATTGTTCTTTAAACAAAGTCTTACACTAGGTTAGAGAATGTGTATCTGTCTGTAGAGGAATATGTGTGTGCATACTTACACCTCGACAGAAATGAAATAAATGAATCTTCTATTTCCAGGTAGTCACACATTAAAAAAAAATTGTACCAGCCAGCAGATAGGTGCCATAAATATCTTTCTCCCTGCTAAGCATGAACTGATAAAATGCAAGTAGTAGAATCTTTTTTTGTGTCATTCCAAAGCCAGCATTATTAACATTCCACAGGACTCACAGCACACATAAAGCTCTTCCAGAATTATTCATAGAAAGTGAAAACACTTCTTTTAAATGTTACTCATTTAACTGATATGTTTTTACACTTCAGGGTCTGACAGTTTTGCAGAATATATATTTTTAAGGACTCCCTGATAGGCCAAAAATCAGCCTGCTGTTGAAAAATGAACATAATTTTGCTTATTCTTTGAAGAGGCACTGTTTACAAAGAATTTGCACTTCTGTGGTGGTGTGTGCATTGAAATTCTGTAGTCGCCAAACTTCAGCCAACCTTAGAACTGAATTTCAGCTGTTTTTCTAGTAGTAATTTGTTTCTTTGTGGAACTTCTATGCATGGGGATGTTGTAGAAACTGTTGGATGAAGTTGTATGGATAATTTTGATTATCCAAATCCTTTCTTTGAAATAATTTGATTTCATCTCATGTTATTGAGTGAGTTTGTGGCTTGTTGTTTTTAGTTTTTCATTTTGTATTATTGTTAAAGTAAATCTTTATTTGTAATCTTCAATTCAGAAAGCTTCAAAATAAGTCTTAAGAAATGAATGTGTGGACATGCTTTGCATATATTCACCAGTCAGTAGTATATTTGGACTCCTGGGGTTCAGTCTTTTTGTTTGTAAGCAAATTCTGGAGACTTGATTCAAAATCTCTAATTACCTTTCAAGTATTTGATGGTATGTGAGGAAAAATTGGGAGTAATTGATGCCATTCGCAACCATTGAATCAGATATTTAGGGGCTTCACCAACGCAAAGAAACTTGGGTACACTGGTTCTAGATAATAATCATGTTGCAAAGGGAAGCTAGATGGCAGCTCACATAAATTTTACTATATGACTTTGTGCTGTCTTAATTCAGACCAGAATGCATGCAAAACTGTCGTATTGAAAATGAGGTGGAAAGATACTCTGCTTTTCCTGGGCTTTCCTTGAGATTGCTGACTAGGAGATAACTGCTTTCTCACCCAAGTGAAGTGATGAGCATACAGGATACAAAATGCTCAGGTTGGTAGAGTATATTCAGTGATCAAAACCTACTTTTCAATTGTCTTCCAAAGTCCTCCTTTTGACATCTGAAAGCAGCTCCTGAGCAAATTCGACACAAACATTGTAGACACACTGGCAGCCATATGTACGTGGCCACAACCCAATTTGAATGTTACCCAATGATGTTTCCACTGTCAAGTTAACCGTGTATGTGAGCAGTCAGAGCTCTCGCAGAAGACAGATGCTAAAAGTTAAAGCTGAGCGAGGCAGTGGTTTCACATGGGCAGCAGGAAGCGTTTTTCTTCATCCTTCAGTTTCCTTTGCTGGATGTTTCCCTTGAGTATTTACTTCTTTTTGGTCCTTCAGTACAGGGCGGTACTTATCAGTAGTGAGGAAACTGCCAATAGTAGTATCTGGGAGTAACACCATCTGGCCTTGCTACTTGGCTAGGAATTTCAGCCCTATCCAGATTGCAGTTATTTACTCCACTCTTAACATCTGGAACAGAATTCTCTGATTAATCTCATAGTGAATGTATCAGTATTTTGGGACTTCATTATATAAATACTGAAGCATTTTCCTCAATATAAGTTACTTGGGCAGCAACATGTTGTTGGCTCCTCCTGTGTTAATTTCCCATAAAATTCACAGTCAAGTATCAGGTCTCGGCCCTTTTCTTTAAGATGTTAAATGGCTTCAGCTTTATGCCCGAGTTCTAGGCAGTAAAGGTTATAGTTGACAGCTTTTGCTTCCTGTGCATAAATCTTAGCCAACAGCACTTTTAGGATGTTCAGTGAACTCTTGCAACTATTGAAGGTTGTTGCACACCTCTGCAATCTGTAGGCCAAAGTGCACTTCTGAAGTCTTCCTTTCTTGCTGTGAAGATGCCTTGTGGAATGTTTTGATTTAGAATTAAAAAAATAACCCACAAACAAACAAAAAAAACCACCAAAAGCCAACACCACAAATCCAATCAGAATAAAATATTGTACTCTAACATTTTCCTTTTTGAGATGGAAAGGTGAGAAAACAAATGTAGCAAGATGTATTTCACTGGTTTTGGTGAACTGTTTCAGTGTGCTACTGACCTGCATGCTATGATCATGAGGATCATTTGAAAAAAATCCAGCTCAAAGCAGAAAATCTAGAGAAACTTTCTACAGAGCATGAATTAAACTGAGTTGCATCCTGTTTTGGCTTTTGAACAGTAAAAGTGATGGAACTTCGTGTGTTTCAAGTCTTGCATGTGCAAGCTTAAGATAAACATAAGAACTTTATATGAGATTCTGGACCTGAAGCAGTAAATATACAGACTAGAATGTGTTTAGATAAGAAAAGTTAAATCCTATGGTTCTGTAATGTCTCATCTATGCTTAAGAAAGATCAAGTGCTCTATTTTAAAAATTGCCTGATCAAGTAGTTGTCATTCTCCCGCACAGTTTATATGCGAGAGGGATCTATTGTGTCCTTTCTTAGGTAACATTTCCCCTTTTTTCATTTTTCCCAGTAACTGTTTTTTAGATTTTTTTTTTTAATATATTTTAGCTACTTTTTAAACTTCCAGCACATGCCAGTGGACACTATTCTGAGGTTGTCATCCCTGAGCAAGTGGAGTCAAGTCTCTGTTCAATTTTTGTGTCCGAGAAGCAAAAACAAAGATACATTTTAAACCATGAGGTGTTACTTTTGCTTATGGCATCAGGTCACTTCAGTCCAGTACTCCTGATGAAGTGTGCACATTCTTCTGGTTCTGGGCAATCATACTTTTTTAGGCCGAGGCTTGCTGCCTTCTCTGTAAGCTTCTCGGGTTTCTCTTTGGCACGATCTCTTTGCCACAGATGCATACATTTGTGAAATGGCCATACCCTCTGCCAGTGGGTATCAAATTTATGTTCATGCTTAGGGTACAGGTTAGTATTGTGTCAGGTGTCTTAAAAAGGGAATCAGCCACATCTTCCAGCTATTTAAAGAGAAGGCAAAAGTAACTCACTGCTGCAGTGTATGCCCTGTCTTAAGACAGTGGTACTGTTCTATTGGTAGAATTTACTGAATAAGTATAAATAACTGTGCTGTGAGACTCTTGGAAACTCTAAAATTCAGTGGGTGACACAATTCTTTCTGATAAAGTATTAAACTAGGTGTTAAATTAACCTTAAGGGCATAACCTCAAGAAGTGGATTGACTTTTATGTTGTTTCTTGCTTTTGAGGTTGAAATTTCTCAAATTTTGTCATAGAGAGGATAATTGGTTTTCTGGATGAACGTGACAAAGTATTTTGCAAATGCAGAGCTACTATGCCTCAAGTGTTTTAAGTATGTTGGACCTCAGATATTTTCTATGATCCCTGTTTTAGGCGCTCTTTATCAGAGCATTGCTGGCAGCTACTTAAATGATACTCAGTACTTGCAGGTTGCCGATTTCGGCAACATAGTTTAGTGAAATGTTATAGATATTATTTTCATCTAAAATCAGCCTGATTAATTCTGAGACTGAACTTAAATAGCGTATTTGAGTATATAAATAATACAAATTTATATAAAGTATAACAAATAGTAAATATTAAATATATAGCGTGTTTTCAAAATCAAAATTGTGTACAATGACTTTTCAGCCTTTAATATTGAGAACTCTGCCTGATTCCTTCCTTGCATGGTTATATTACTTTTCTTTTTGCAGAAAATCCAGTATTTTTACTTAGATAATGGAGAGCTTTACAATAAAGCACAAGTGAATCACAGAGTGTGTAGGGCTGAAAGGGAGCTTTAAAGGTCATCTAGTCCAGCCCCCCTGCAGTGAGCAGGGACATCTTGAACTAGATCAGGTTGCTCAAAGCTCAATCAGGCCTGATCCTGAGTGCCTCCAGGGATGGGGCTTCCACCGCCTCTCTGGGCGACCTGTTTCAGTATTTTGTCACCCTCATGGTAAAAAACTTCTTCCTAATATCTAATGTAGGAGTGTAGAGGTTAAAATGGGAAAATGCTGCACAATGCATGTGATGTGAGCAGACTCGCCAAGAATAGTCTGATGGTGGGTACTTGATGTCTGTAGTTGGAATGGTCATACCATGAAATCTTCATCTGAAGTTTGTTTCTAGCACGCTCTGCTTTTTAGGGACATCTCTGATCTTTATGTATTTCCCTAAGAAAGTTTACATACAAGAAGACTTCATTTTGGAACTTCCAAAAAAAAAAAAAAGTCAGGCATGTTTTGAAAACATTCTAAAAAAAATATCCTTGCATTAACAGTTTATGTCTGATATATTGCCTGTTTCTTATCTTAGCAAAATCAGTGTGTGATTACATATGAGGAATGCTGAGGGACAGGTACTGCAGTTATGGGCATATTCTAGCTATTCACAAGGCAAGAATTTGATGGAACTGATAGGCAAAACAGTTGCAGGATTCTTGTGGAGGAAATCAAGAGTTACATGAAGTTCTCAAATTAATGGAGAATTCCCAGACAAGACTTTATTATCCTGACATTAAAATAACGACAGAACATAAAGTCACCACAATTCTGGGAGGTGGCATATACTCTCAAATAGGTTTGCTAATCCAGAAAGCTGTATTGATTTTTTTTATTATTATTATTTATTTAGGAGAAAAAAAAAGTCTTAGTTTTGGAAATAGCACACATATTTTGGATCGGGGATAATTTTTGATCAGCTTAATGTGTGGCTTGAAAGTATTAATAAAATGTTTAGCAAGGTCAGAGCCAAGTGAAAACATAGTCCTGTGATCCAGCAAATGAAAACAGAGACAAGATAGACATGAATGGGGAAAACTCCGTAGTTTTAGTGGTTTGGGTGTAGGTTTTTTCCTGTCTTCCTTTTTTTTTTCCTCAGTCTCCTGCCTTTTCCTTTTTACTTTTTCGTTGGACATACAAATGCACCTCACTCTCACATCCAAAATGGAAAAGCCTCCATTCTTATGTGAAATATTGTATAATAAAATGAACAGTAAAAACATTAAAGATAGCATTTTAAATACAGAAAACATTTTGGAGGACTTTACATGACAGTAAATAATGTATTCAATTTGAAATATTTCCACACTTTTAATATTGGGAACTATGATGGTGATATTACAAGTTGAATTTATTGAAGACTTTTCATATTACTCTTTGCTCTTTACACTATAATAAAATCTATAGGCTTGTCATATTAATTTTCCAGGCTTATTTTACAAAACCTGAATATCCTGCATATAATCATTATGGTCTTCAGCATCATTCCGCTGCTGAGGACTGTGGATTTGACTTTTATGTCCTTATATCAGCAATATTGATATTTTTATTTTTCCTTTAGTCTCCTATCCATTTAAAAATGGAAAAATTCTAAAAAATATTTTTAAATTCTTTTAACGTGAATCAGAAACCAATCTTTATTACTAGGGATACTTATTACTGAGAGTAAAATAATTTAAATTTATTAAATGAATTCTACCGATATACTCCTTTCCATGCGCTAATTATACATAATCTTCTTCCTCCTTATTAAAGAATTAAATTGAAGACTTATGACCAGAAAACGACTAAAGATAACGATTCATGGTACAATTTTGCATGCACCATTTTCCCCCTGTGCTTTAAGAATTTCCATAAACTTTGTTTTAATGAGACTACTTAAAATTAAAACCAAACCACCAGCCACACACAGAGTAAGCAAGTTTCTGTATTTTGCCTTCAGTCCATTCAAGAGCATCCTAATTTAGGGCTTGGTAGCTGCCTAAAGAGAAAAGCTGGGGAAAAAAGGGGGGGTGGGGGGGGGGGTGTTGTCCTAATAATATAGATAATAGTCCTCAACAGGTAGCAAAATTTTCTGGTAAAATAGTGCTTCATTGGAGAAAGCTAATTTGTTGGAACGGAAATTCTTTGTAGTTTGGTAGGTGCCCCACCAGCTGCTGGCTCAAGTTTGCTGCAGTGAGGTGAAGAGCAATGTCCGTGCCAGCCACTTTTTTCTGGGGAGCAGGCTCTGGTTTGATGTGCCACTGGGTAGGGGTTGGTGTGGTTTTTTGTCGTTGTTGTTTCTTGTTGGTAGCATTAGTTCTGACTGTGAAATACCAAAATGCTTTAAGTGTTTTATAGTTCCAATTTTTGTACAGCCTCTCACATGCGAATGGAAAGCCCCATCTTTGGCGTTCTAAATAATGGTTGTTAATATGACAGTTCAGTACTGAGGCTCTGGGAAGTGACGGGCACGTAGACCAAATTCTTCAGTGCAGATTCATCGCTAGATATGGATTCACACGAGGGTTTCACAAGATTTGCCTCTTGATGTTCAGTGCTGAGACTCAGTGGAATCTGGCTCCTAAAGAAACCAGAACATTAATTCCATGGCCGAAGGGTATTTTCTTGTTTACCTTGGTACCTTCTTGTGCTGCTGACAGTGAGGGTATTATGTGTAATTGCCAGTTGTTGAACAAGTTCTATGAAAGAAATTGTAATTTATTTCTTCTCTTGCTGTTGCAGACTGTGCAATGAGAGGTGAAGATTAACATGCAATATTTTGCATCATTTTCTGCTTCAGTAGGTATAGCAAGTTTTCAACTTGCCACAATTTACAAGATTACTGAAATAGAAAAACAATATTTTCTTAGAAAAAAGGCCCCACACTTATTTTTGCCTCATTTATTGGTTCTGTTGATACAGAAGCAGGCGAAGAGAGCATGATGTGCTTTATATACCCTCTGCTTCTGGATGATTGAATCAGGAAGACTAAATGATGTACCATGGGATACACTTGCACCGTGATGTAGAAGTAGAGATGGATATAGTCTTTAAAACATCAGTATTGCTGGAAACATAGCCCTCTAGTTGTGTTTTAATGTGAAATCCTTAGCATGTGAGTTGGTTTTTTTGGGGGGGGTGAAAGTTGAGCCGAAGTATTCACTTCAAAATGAATCCTTACTGTCAATTCACACTGAAAATGAAAATGGCATTGTTACTCTTGTCCAGCACCACCTCCTCTTTGGAAGAGGAAATGAGTTATCACACAGCAGTGAGCTGGCTGTAAAGAATCTTCGCCCTCACATCTGGAGGCTATTATCGAAGTACTTGGGGAAACTTCATGTGGAAATAGAAACTCCTTCACCGTGGGGAATATGCTTTTAAGAATTTTTGGGTTCGCCCCAGCCATATATAACACTTGCTAGTACACCTAAGGGAGAAGGACTATTTAATGAAATGCTTCTAACTGATGATGTCTTGAATTATCATTAGAATGTTAAAAGAATAGTCTCTTTTTAGTCTCTATGCAAATAGTCTTTTGTTATGTATCTATGTATGTGGAAGCAAAGAATTTAGAAGACTTTCAGTGTTTTAATTTATGAACCTTCTTCAGAGTACTTAAACAATTGCTAGACTTTGGCAGGAAAGTTGAGAAGGATCCCATTGCAGATCCTTCCAGTAATAAAAACTAGATGCTGCCTGAATTGCTTTAAAAAATAAAGACTGAATTGCTTGAAGAAAATAAAGTAAAAATTGTTGCTGTGGCACCACACTCAAATCGTAGATGTGCAAGAGATGATGAGTAGCATGAATATGAAGAGACAATGTGCTGATAAATGTGCACGGTCTCTTACTTCTCATTATTTGAGAGGAAATATGCATAGTTGTTAAAATGTGATTTGATCCACAGTATTATAGCTTATATCATAGAAACATTGTGTGAAATAGTTTAAAACTAGGATAACAAAATACTTTGAAGGATTTCAATATGGTAAGGCCAACTAACAATATTTTTCAGTGTCTTTTACATTAAAATGTTTTTGGTTGAGTAGCCAAGTAATGTCATGCATCAAAAGCTGACTGTAAACAATAGCTAGATTTAAAGAAGTAATTTTTTTTTAACAATGAACCATACAGGGACCAAAAGTTAGATAGTATTCTGCATGCTTGAAAACTTTGTAGCTGTTTCAGAAATGGGGAATGTGATGAGGTGAGTTGGTTTGGTTGATCACTACCAAGGAGGATTCCACAGAATTCCTATTAAATCAAATAATGTGAGTGGGATAAATCCAGTGGAAACTTTTAGGCCTAAGTTCAGTAGAAGCATGATGAGGAATAGTGAGAGAAAACAAAACTACTTGCTGACTTAATGAAATTGTAAAGGATTAGGTCAGGGAAAACTGATGCGTCCGTCTAGGCTGCTCAGTGGAATCTTTCACTGAACAGCTTCTGTTCAAAAATCTAACAGAATGAGACAAATGGTTAACACTATGGGTATTATGCTGCCTTAATGTAAATCAGGCATGCGTGCTCGTTTTAATACTGTGTGAAAGTGCTCTGTGCCGTACTGCAGTTCTAGAGAACCTTTGCTGCCACAGGTAGGAGATGAGGATGTGATGGGAATAGTAAGAAACTGGGAGGCAAAGTTAAAGTAATGGCCTAGAAATGTAAATGGGGAACCTGTGCTGTCTCAGGTCACTGCACAAACACAGGATATATTTCATTAAATTAAAGTGAAAAAAATCAACAGATACATTGGATACAAGTTTTGGAAATCACTGTAACAACATGTTTCTGAGACCTCAAATTTAAAATGGTCAGTCATCATATCTTACGCAAATTTTTCCTGAATAGAGGTGGAGGTAAATTGTCTGGAGGACTGGTAGCATTTGGATATAACTGCCCATTTCAGACTTTGTGTGCTTGCTACTGTTAATTTGTGTTGCGGTTAGGTTGTTCTAGCTGTTAAGGGTTTATGTACCGGAAGGCTTAATTCTTCTTCCCTCTCTGGTCTTGGCCATTGAATTTTATCTACCTTCTCTTCTACTTGTTCTGGAATGTCTCAGATCTGTCTAGGAACTAACTGTGCCTGTTGGAAAACTATCCATGACTTCTGAGGAGGAGGTTTTCAGCCAGATTAATAGATGAGATTTGAGTCATGGAGTAACTCAGGTGTTGGGGTCAGTACAAAATATGCAGTGGCACTGCGTGGCGAGAACCAGGATGGGCTGAGTGGTGGGAAAGGGAGAAGGAGATGGTGGCAGCAATTGGTTAAACTGGATCTCCATGTCATGTGGAACCAAAACCATAGCTTCTGAGAGAGGGGTTTGAACTGTGTGCTTCTGTGACTCCTAGTTGGCAAATGGGTCTGCATTTCTGTGCTGCTTTGTTATTTTTTTACCCTGTAAACGTTCACAGAACTGCAAGAATATAGCACTCCAGTCAGCCAGTTACAAGGAAAGTTCTGTTAAATTCCAAGCCATTATAGCTGATTATAATATACGTTCTCCTTAATGACAAATTTTAACATCTTCAGAATAAACAGAAGCACAGTCTGTTTTGAAGGAGTGTTTTTTTTCTTTATTTTAACAGCTTAAAATAGTTCTCCATCTCGAAAGAGAGAAGTGAAAAGTATCTCATATTGTTACAACAGTGGGTATAAATGAACTTAAAGGATGTTCTTACATAAAACAGAGTGGTACCTCCTTAAAGACAAAATAAATAGACTTGGCTGTAAAGTATCGTTTGGCTTGGAGGAAAAAGCACCTCACTATTACATATAGTAGTGAAGGAACTGAGGTTAATAAAAATTAAAAGTCAATGCTATTGTCTAAAATGCGCAGTTCCAAGCAAGGTGGTGTGTTCTGTTGAAGTTTTAGTGGTAAGGAAGGGCATGGAGTATTTTACTTGCACATTGGGAATCTGATATTTCTTTCCCATGGGCTTTTTCATGGCCAAGGAGTAAAAGATTTGTCACATACAGTGAAAATAGTATTAGGATTACCATCTGCTGGTCAGGAAGGACATTGTCTTGCTTCCTTTTATGCTGCTGTAATCTTCAGAAACCTACATTTTTGCACCCTTTCCTTGCAACCATCCATACAAGTTACTGTAACCAAGACTTAAATGTTATAAGACTGATTTGGCAGGGCAAAATACTCCACTGCTATTTAAATAGCATGTTCTAGGTAGTGCCGTAAAAGCCATTTTGGATTAAGGAATCTGATTTTTTTATTTTTTTTTCCATTTTATTTGCCTTTCCCTTTCCTTATTTTATTTATATTACTTAAGGAATCTTCTATATTTATGGCAGAAGTGAAATTTTACTGTGTGTTAATTATGGAGATACAACATGTGGGTAATTGTACAACCTCTCTTCCAAATTGGTAACAATACTTCTCTGGTTTTGATTACAATGTTGTATGAATGTGGTATTTATATTCATTATGTAGTTACTTTAAAATGCATGTATCAAGAAAGTTACTTCAAATTAATGAACTGCTCAGTATACTTTTTTATTACAAGTAGTAGTTGTCAGTTTTTCTGCTTTTTCACATACCAGATTAATTTAACATCTGGGCTCCTGGAAAATAGTCTGAGTTGCTCACTGTAATTAAAATAATACAGAATATACTGGTTTACCCATGCAAAGATAGTGGGAAATGACAAGTTGATGGCTTCTTTGCTTGTAATCTGGCAGCTGGCTGAGCCTCCAAAGAAAATCTCGATGTAGGTTGGTCCCCCCGGAAGGGTGGCCAGTTAAACCGTTTGCCTGCTCAGAGGAGTATTACTGAGGAGTATTACTGTGGAGGCTACCATTGATGTTCCTGCATAAGCTTTACATGTCTTCTGATACATTTGCAGTCACATCTAGAAAACTCTGGTCATTGGCCTCGCTTGATGAGCAGGGTGTAAAGAAGGAAGCAAATAGTCTTTGGTCGCGAGAGCTTACAATATGCCTTGCATAATCTTTTGTTCAGTATGTTTTTTTTCCCCCTATGAGTTATTAAGTGCCAGTGAAGTGTCTCGTCAGAGAGTATAGATTAAAGATAGAATTTGTAGTGGAAATAGGGCAATAAAATCTATTTTTCAGGGCTTACTAATAGTACCAGGAACGGAGTGCTGCTTTTTGGTCTACTAATGACAACAGCAAAACTTCACAAAAATGCGTTCGTTCCTTTCCAGTTCGTTGCTTCTGTGATTCACATGTGCCCTTTGCTTAATTTGTGGATCTGCTTCTGTCTAGCTATGACTCTGATAAATGTGGGCCCTGGAAAGGAATTGTTTGCCATGAAGTGAAGCCCTACAAGAAGACGGTGCTCCAGAACGAATGAGTTTGCTGTCAGAAAGCAGCCCCAGTTCTCAGGCTGCAAATGCTGCTGGCCCATTACTGTCCACTTCTACTTGCAGTCTTTTTCCAGTGTGTAAATGGTGCTTCTGTGTAAGGCAGACCTTTGGCTGTTCTTTGGTAGGTTAAGCAAACTGCAGTCTCGTTCTCCTTACAAGAAAATGCTTTTGAGATTGCTTTTGTAGCTACCTTCTGTACTTTTTCCATTCTGAATTTTTTTTTTTTAATCAGTGAGGGTAATCAGACCTAAGTGATGTGTTTCAAATCAACATTTAGTATTTTTAGCATTTCGTGAGCTGTATTGCTGTTTTTTCCTTTCCTTGACTGGAAATACTACTTCTGTCATATCCTGCAATTGCATTTTTCATTGTTTTCATGCACATAGCTGCTGTTGGCTCCTAATCTCTTTACAGTTGCTTAGTAAATGTCCATCTTTCTCCTCTCCTGTTGTTTCCAGCTGATAAGCTCTTAATAGCCTAAGTTTTTGGGTCTAAACACTAAGCATATGAGTGTTTTGTTTAGCAGTGATTAAATTTTGGTATTACTATTCTTCTCATATAATATCCTGTCCTCTACTGCCGATTCCTGACTGTTGTCATTACACTTCATTCTTCCTTTT
Source organism: Apaloderma vittatum (assembly GCF_000703405.1). Lineage (NCBI taxonomy): Eukaryota > Metazoa > Chordata > Aves > Trogoniformes > Trogonidae > Apaloderma > Apaloderma vittatum. The sequence goes on from NW_009716503.1 coordinate 25,452, forward strand.
TGTACCGCAGAAATAGCAAATGGGACAATTAAAACACCATTCTCCACCAACAGATTCATTCAGGTCCAAAAGGTCCTGAAAGGGCCTTGAGAAAGGGGCTAAGGAGACAGCATTGGGCTAAGCTTCACCCCTTCCAACATCCTCAATTTCCATGTGGCTCAGTGTGATGCTGTTCTTGATACTTGGACAAATTGCCCGTCATGTTGTTCCTTGCCTAGAGAGTTGGTTATCATATCAAAGGAAATTTATCAGATTAGCAAAGAAATTCCCTTTTTATGTGTTACCCTGTTCTTCTTAATTTTGGTGTTTATTTAGCCTTTCCAAATTAGGTTTGTGTTATAAAGTTCTGTTGATGTCAACATGTTGGATGTGTTGGCAGAATTTTCTTTCTTGTTAGGTTAACATTTGCTGATTTCTGACCAGTTGCTATCCTCCTTGTTGGATGTTAGTTTATGTGGGGCTTTGGGGGGTCCTCATCCATGTGGTTTGAATATCTTTTATTTTTGTTCTCATCCTCACAGTGATTTCCTTTCTTTTCCCCATGTTTGTTTGATGATTCCAGATGATATCTGAGGGAGGTCAAGACTTCTCATCTTAAATCTGTACCATGTATTTTTTTCCTAGATACTCATGCCTGGATTTTGCTATGTTTTACAAATAAGTCTTAGTGAAAGAATGTAATTTGTTGTTAATAGCTAATGGCAAGAGTCACATGTAATATTGTTTTAACCATGTGAGGGAAAAAAAGTAAAAACACAAAACGGCAGCATTTGGATGTCCTTTGATTTCAGCTTTCTCTTGGCATCTCTCCATGAGCCGTCCAAGCTCTTGAAGAGTCAGCTGGCCTCACATCAACTTGGGAAAGTCATATTTCCAAATATCTTTTGTATTTAATCTTGATGCTGAAGTTAATTTCTAATATTATTCCTATAACAATAAATGGCATGAAAGCCTCTTAGTTGTTCAGTTTCTTCTTTTGATGATTGCAAGGTGATTTTTTACATACCCAGTATCTTTCCCTGTTATGTTTTCAAATCGAGGGTAGTTAAATGTTACTTCATTGGAATACTATGAATAAGCTGCTGTAAGGACAGTAAAGCAAGCTGCGCACACCTTCCCCTTCCTGGGACTAGCTTGGAGGTTTGTGTTTATCCTGCCAACTGCAGCAAGGCCTTCCTAGATCTGCCTGCTTCTTCCTCTCTGCAAGCAGTGTTCTTAGTCCTTTTTCTGTACAGATCACCCTCTTCTTTCTTTGTATTTATAGAGCTCTCCTCTCTGTTGTGGAGGAGTCATCAGCACGTTTCAGCAGTAGCTGAGCCAATCCAACAAACCTAAATCCAGGTGATCGATAAACACAAACTGACGCATCTGAACAGCAAAATTTCGTGTTTCTCGTCTGAGGCGTAGGTCTTGCACAAGAACCACATGCAGCTGAGTCGCAGAAGGGCAAGCTGCCGTGCTGATGATACTGCCTTGGAAAACAGGCTGTGTGTAAACCGCGTGCGAGGTGTGGGCAGGCTGCGAACAACACTTTGGCAACCTCTGGTGCACGTTTCAAGGCAGTCGAAAGACTGACGGTCTCAGAAGCAGCTGCAGGTAGAGTTCGTCTCGCCTCATTTCAGGCAGATGCCGAGCTACTTTCATGGTCAGCATGGAGAATTCCAGAGCAAAACTGAGCTGGTATCGGTAGATGTCATCATAGACATCCGTGCTTGAATTTGGTCACTGTCAAGTGCATTTCCCTCCAATCAGTGAAAGGGTAGCCCAGAGTCATTGGCTTGAACACCTACCTGAAAGCTTTAAACTCTTTAATTTGCAGTATGTTCGTAATGTGCAAAGAGTGATTTAGCAAGCAATCTTAATTTAACTGTTGTTCTCGCTAGTTTGAATCAAAGTGATTGCATTTCTGTACCATTTCCAATGATCTAATCTGGGCATTTCACTTGCATGTTTGCATAACATGGGAGAGTAAAATCTTAGCCTGATAATTAGAATTTCAAGGTACTATGGTAAAAATGACAGTAATGAAAATTTCTAGAATAGTATTAACACTTTCGTTTTTGCAAGGCAATTAAGAGTACCAATATGCAATAAACCAAAAGAAACAGTGAATTTAATCGTAAATGTGAATAGCTGTGTTTTGTTTACATTTGCTGGCAATTAGTGTTTAAATTGAGTGCTTAATTGTTTGGAAAAGAATGGATGATGTTACATTAATCTGTTTAAATAATGCTATTCTGTCTCCTGCTTTTTTGCACAGAGAACAGTAACAATTTTCTGTCATGGAAGCTACCAAGTCTGTAAGGTTTTATATAAATGAATATTAGTGCTCTAGCTAGGGTTAGTTCAACTGTGCAGCAAGACTTGGATTAGACAATAGTACCGTGATTTTAAAAAAGTAGTGAGTTCCTGTTATGGTTTAATCACTTTTTCCTGGAATAAAAACTGGCTAACATGATGATAATTAAAATAGAACTCTGAAATAACTACTTCATTCTGCTAAAGAAATATTTCTGTAACGGTTGAATCAAATTTTGGGAAATTGAATATCCTTTTAGACCTAAAATGAAAACCTTAATACAAAGAAAAACTGGAGTGGGGTTTTGTTTGTTTTGGACCTTATTTTGTAATTAGAACAAGGGTAGTTATGGTGAATCAGATGGCATCGTGCATGTAATTTTCATCAGTAAAGTCTCTCTGATATGAATATCTTTACTAAAGATGATTTTCTCAACATGCAGATTCTTGTAAAAAAAATTGTACTAAACTCTGGCAGTAGTTATTCATGTCTCCTCCCTGCAATTGTGTTTTTTCTTCCCTCTGGTTCAATGAAATATTAACCACAGCCTTGAATTTTGGGGAGCTTACTTGCTTTGTCATATTCCCTCATTGTCGCATTTATGCGTATCACTAGTTACATAAGTGGTTTTCAGTTTGGGTTTAAAAATAATTTAAAACCTTAAATTGTTTGGACCCGTAGTCTTTTTGTGTATGTAGAATTTGTTTCAGGGTTTTGGTTTCATTAGCAGATTCCTTTAGTAGATCAGTTTCTGGCTGTTACAATTAATGCTGCAGTGATATGGCTAAAAAATAATTAACTATTAAAATCTTTGTAACATGTAGCTTCATAAGATGTTATCAATATTTATTAGGCGTTGTGCAACTTTCATACGCTTTATTTATTTATTTATTCCTTCATCCATTTATCTATTTATTTATTTATTTTCAGATGCCTCTGAGAAAGCCCATCATTTGTAAGGAGAAATGTAATGGAGTTACAAGAAATGTACAAAGAGTCATAACTATGACTACAATATAATTTGATTTTGGGGGATTGCTGGATAAGCGTGCTTAACTTCGTGCGTTAGTTTGTCTATTCATTCTTGACTAACACCGGTCCCAGCTGATTAGCCCTAACCTCTTTGTCAGACCTTTACACAGAAAATAACTTGCAGTATGTTGTCATTTTGTTTCTTTGTATTGTGGACATATTTGTGAACTACAGTCCTAGACCAAGACTTTGCATTATATGTGGTATAAACAGCAGGGAGGAAGGGAAGATAGTTTCCATTGTAGAGGAAACAAGACAGCGGCTTGCTGAGGAGAGAAAGACCGGAATATCCTGGGAAATCATGGAACTGTTTTTGATCAGTGTGTTGTACTCAGATACACAGTTCTATTAGAAATAAATGATTTCACAGAATCACAGAATGGTTGGGGTTGGAAGGGACCTCAAAAGATCATCTAGTCCAACCCCCTGCCAGAGCAGGATCACCTAGAATAGGTAGAATATAGAATATATAGAAAACATATTTCATCAAACATAGAATATTATAGGATGGTTTGAGTTGGAAGGGACCTTAAAGATCATCTAGTTCCAACCCCTCTGGACAGAGAGGGATGCTTCCCACTAGACCAGGTTGCTCAGAGCCCCAGCCAACCTGGCCTTGAACTCTTCCAGGGAGGGGGCAGCCACAGCTTCCTTGGGCAACCTGTGCCAGTGTCTGACCACCCTCACAGAATTTCTTCCTCATCTCATCTAAATCTACTCTGAAACTATTACCCCCTTGTCTTGCCACTACACTCCCTGATTAAGAGGCCCACCACTTCTTTCCTGTAGGCCCCTTTAAGTACTGGCAGGCTGCTATAAGGACTCCTGGGAGCCTTCTCTTCTCCAGGCTGAACAGCCTCAGCTCTCTCAGCTTGTCCTCAGAGGGAGAGGTGCTTTAGCCCCCTGATCATTTTTGTGGCTCTCCTCGGGCCTTGCTCTTAACAGATTCCTGCCCTTTTTATGTTGGGGGCCCCAGAGCTGAATGCAGCACTGCAGGTGGCTTCTCATGAAAGCAGAGTAGAGGGGAGAATCAGCTCCCTTCACCTACTGGCCACACTTCTTTTGATGCAGCCCAGGATGCGATTCAGTTTGTGGGCTGCAAGCATATGGTGCTGGGTTGTTTCCAACTTTTCATCCACCAACACCCCCAAGTCCTTCTCTGCAGGGCTGCTCTCAATCTGCTCATGGCCCAGCCTGTATTTGTGCTTGGGATTGCCTTGATCCGCATGCAGGACCTTGCACTGGGCCTTGTTGAGATTCATGAGGTTTGCATGGGCCTGCCTGTCAAGGTCCCTCAGGATGACATCCCTTCCCTCCAACGTGTCAACTGTACCACACAGCTTGGTGTTGTCAGCAGATTTCTGAGGGTTCACTTGATCCCGCTGCCTCTATCACCAACAAGGTGTTAAACAGCATCTTGTACTTCCAAAGATTTGTGTTAAAGGACAAGAGTACCAGTCCTGGAACTGGTGAAATTTTGAGTGAATTTTTGGAGCCTGGTGAAATTTTGTGTGAATTTTTGGCTTTCTAGAAAGTGTGAAGAGCCAACCATAGATTGTATTTAATGTCTGGACTTTTTTTTTTTTTAATTCTACTTAAACAGTCTCATACGTAGATTAGCCAGCAATTGTTGTGCAATACTGTGATAATCCCAGGCTGCAGGATATTAGATGTAGTTAATTGCACACATTCGAGAAATTTATAGAATTATTTTGTTGAACTACGAACACAGAGACCAACAAATCTATGGATTATACTTAAATGCAAGTCTTTATGAATACCCTTTTCCCCAAATCTTTTATGAGAGTCCTACCACTATCAAGAATTTACATCCTCCTTTTAAGCATGGTATAGCCCTGTGTAGTTTGTTTATATATTACTTTTGTTATTTGCATTTTACTATATATTTTATGTAGTCTATACATGTAATTTGTGTTGCTTTAGTGTCTGGGATCCTAGATAAAGACCAAGAGAGTGTTCTGTTCCTTTTTTGCGCATGCCATGAAGAGAACGTCATGCACCAAAAACTTTTCAATAAAACAAACAACAGCACACAAATACAAGCAGATATGGGTCTATAAAGAAACAATGGAGGAAACATAGATCAGGACATTAAATAACAGTTGCAGCTTGCCAATGGTCCAGTTACTGCCCACCTGTTGTTTTATAATAGAAAAGAAATATCAAGGGGTGCTTTGCAAGGAAATAGAATGAGGTTTTATGGATGTTTGTTAGCAGTTCCTTCTGAATACAAGAGCAACATAGGAAAATCCTTAAGGCTGGTGTGTTTTGAAAAGGGCAAACGTGCCAAAGACTAGTTTCATTGCTTTAATCCCAGAATATCCTAATATTTTGTTACTGCCTGGGAAAGTTGTGAGAGTTTTCACAGCACCATGCTGCCTCACCTTGTCTGTTTTTGACATATCGGAGAAGGGATATATGCAAGATTTACGCAAGTTGTCATAGGACTATGAGAACCTGAAAAGATATCAGAATGTAGGAGGGTATCCATGTTATGAAACTTACGACACCCATAGGGAAAAAGGAGATGGGGCTTATGGGATTCCTCTTATAGGTTGTCTATAAATTTAGTAAAACAGCTGGAAGCAACTTCAGTGTGAACAAGTTTATGTGGTCCAGATACAGTTTATCATCAGTTTCCACGGTAGGATCCACAGATCGTTCAGTCCTTTCTACCATGTTCATAAAGCCTTCAGCAATAGTTACTTAAGTCCCATGCTGCATGTCAAGGCCTTTATTCCTTGTCCAGCCCCCAGCAGAGAGGGTGTGGTGGTTTGTGTTCTGTTTGTTTTGCATCACCTTGGGTTGTGCTGGGGGCAGGGCTGGTTGGGTGGGTTAGTTTTAGTTTTGTTTCCCTAAACTTTGCTTATTGAAAAGGTAGTTTTTGAAGACTACTATTTAGGTTTTTTTTAATTCTGATACCTAGGTGTTCTGGTTTGAGCTAAACAGAACCAATTCTCTCCAGTGATTTTTACTTCTCAGCTCAATGTCTTCTAAGAGGCTGCACTTTCTGAAGTTAGCAGCGTGTTTTTGCAGACAGTGTCAGCTACTGAGAGTGATAACGCCTGATGTTTGTAGTTACTGCCTAGGATTGGTGTGTGCAAAGGCTACTGCTCATACTTGCTCCTATAGTGGCCAAGGTCACTGCTGGATGCTGTGTGCCACGATGGGCGTGCCAGGAAGTAAAAGGGGTCACAAGGAAATAAAAGGTTGCACCTGTGGTGAATAACAGACAAGACAAGTGACCAGCAAGAGTATTCCATTTTGTATATGTCATATTCAGTATAAAACTGAGGGATCACAAGGGTTTAGGTCTCTTTTTTATTTTTATTTTTTCTTTTCCCTGCAATGGTCAGCATGTCAGCATCCAAGGAGGACTCCCTCCAGTCTTCGGCCTTTGATCCCGATCTTGAACTCCCAAATCCAGTTCCCCTCTGCTGCTGAGCCTGGGGCTTCCCCAATTCTGCCTGCTCTGCAGCATCAGTGGGGATTGTTATTGGGGGGCAGTTGGGTTCAATATCAGTTTTGTATATATTTGTATATAGTTTATTATTTTATTATTTCCTTGTTAGTACTACTGTTGATTTGTTAAAGCTGTTTTAGTTTTTTTTTTTTCCTCAAATCTGTCTCTGCCTTACTCCCTTTCTCTTCACCTTTTGGGAGGGACAGGCCTTAAGACGGCATCTGTCAGCGTTCAAGGTCTGGCCCAGCCCTAACCCTCAACAGAACGACAGGAGATCTGTGACACTGTAACAGACAGAACTATGTTGTCAGTAGAAGGATGGTTTTGTCCTGTCATCTAGTTCTTGAAAATATAGTTTAAGAATATTTTTAGGGAAACAGGCCAATGCAAGTAGAATTTGGATTTTTATGCGCTGTGACTCTAACGTGCTCTTTATTGTGGTTTGTTGTTGTTATTTTTGAGTTTTTTCCCTTCCTCTGTTTCTTTGCTGATATTTGGTTTTGCTGTAAAATGTTTCATGAGGAGAAATTAAGGAGGAGTTCTAAGTAATGTGCTGTTGGAGAGGTTGCTGTTAAACATTTATTTTAATTTATAACATCTACTGAATTTAAAACTGGGTTCCAAAACTCAAGGAGGAGATAAAGCTGAAATACATTGTTTTTGTGTTGTAAGCAGGGGCATGCTTAATGACTGATGAGCAACCTTAGTATCATTTGAATTATACAATAAAAGATGTGCTTATTAGCTACGAAAGCTCAATCTCTTGTGTTTTACTGTTAATATTCTAGAGGCAAATCAGAGTAATCAAGATTTATCATTCTCTATTTTCTTATATCTCTTCAACGTGTTGTGCACTGCATATCCTGTGTGTGTAATAGGTACACTAAATCCTACTGGTGTGCAGTATGCCTGTCCTTCTTAATTTTAACTCTAAGCATACTCAGATGACATGGAGGAATAGCACACAACGACCAGTTTGACTAAGGTCATACAAAACACCTGTGACACATCCCCTCGTTCTGTGCTGACATAGAATCATAGAATGTTCAGGGTCGGAAGGGACCTTTAAAGATCATCTGCTGCAACTCCCTGGCAGAGCAGGATCCCCGAGGGCAGCCACACAGGAACGCATCCAGGCGGGTTTTGAAAGTCTCCTTCTCTAGGAGACTCCACAACCTCCCTGGGCAGCCTGTTCCAGTGCTCTGTCACCCTCACAGGGAAAAAGTTTCTCCTCATGTTGAGGTGGAAGTTCCTATGTTCTAACTTAAACCCATTATTTCCTGTTCTATTACTGGGCACCACTGAGAAGAGATTTTCTCCTTCCCCTTGACACCCACCCCTCAGATATTTACGCACATTAGTAAGATCCCCTCTCAGCCTTCTCTTTCCAAGACTAAACAGCCCCAGTTCTCTCAGTCTCTCTTCATAGGAGAGATGTTCAAGTCCTTTAATCATCCTCGTAGCTCTCCGCTGGACTCTCTCCAGTAGGTCCCTGTCTCTCTTGAATTGGGGAGCCCAAAACTGGACACAACTGGACGTCCTAGAAGTCATCCTGATCCTTTAACAAAACCTATTCCAAAAGTTAAACCTGCAACTTTTTTTTTTTTTATTCTCACTTTCAGTTTTGTCAAATCATCACGTTAAGAGGTTTCAGTTAGCAACAGGGTTTGTTTAATAATTAAAAATAAACTACTTTGGAGGCATTTCACAGGAATTAGTAGTTCTTAGCTGCACTAGAAGAAACGGAATACTTTTTTTCATTATATAGATAAGACTATAGATGCAGTTTGGAGTATACTTGACACGAGGGATTAAATTCTTACCTGGCATCTAGTTCATTTAAACCAGATAAAAGGATTGTGGATATGTAAAGTAGTTCTCGAGCTCTGTGCCTTCATTCAGGCAGAGCGTAAAGACTGTCCTCTCAGGCTCCTATCAAGTCTCAACATAGCTCTTAAAGCAACTGGGTTATACCGTGGCCGACACACAGCCAGATGGCTGCAGCCCCTCGTACTGTCTGTGCTGCAGCAAGTCCTCGCTTTGAAGTGCTCTGGAATTGCTTTGATGAAGAAATGCTTCCATCTCTAACTTAGTCAGCGTGCAGCAGTTTCTGTGCTGCACCTCAGGTTATGATTGGCAAAATAACCGGAGCTGCAAAGTGTTTTTCAGTGGCTTAATTTAGAATACCAAGCTCAGTAAGCCTTTAAGTATCAGATTAATACTTCTTCTGATGTTTGTCCTAACAAAAATTGTAGCACTGTGGTTATGCAGTGGAACATGTATTGATAGCACAGCATCTTTTAGAAAGTATTGTTTAGTAATTAGAAATAAGAGCAGAAAGCACTCAAATGTTTGGGTTCTTTTCTGTGTTTTTCAGATGGTGGTAAAAACCTTCATGGATATGGACCAGGACTCAGAGGATGAGAAGCAGCAGTATCTCCCATTAGCCTTGCACCTTGCATCTGAATTCTTCCTCAGGAATCCCAATAAAGACGTGCGCCTCCTTGTAGCATGTTGCTTGGCTGATATCTTTCGTATCTATGCTCCTGAAGCTCCATATACTTCACATGACAAACTTAAGGTATAAAAACTTTATAAAATAAAAGTTTTCTTCCTACCTCATTGTCATACTGAGAAAAAACAAAACCAAACCACCTCCACCCTTTTCCCCAAAATTAAACCCAAAAAAAGCCAACAAACTGAATCTGATTTTTTTTTACCCATATTTACACTGATGTTCAGTTTTTATTAAAAGATATTGCTTTAGTCCGGTGAGGCAGTGCAGAACTTTAAGGGCCAGAGATGTGTAAAGGAATGCTAGTTTACTAGTATCTGTTGGTGATAGCTTTCTGTCAGTGCCCTAATGTTCTCATATCATGAGTTTGCAGATGTGGGTAGATGTCACTACTAAAGGGTTTGCTGCTGAATCAAGCTTCTGAACACTTTTTTTTTTTTTTGACAGGACATATTCTTGTTTATTACAAGACAATTAAAAGGCTTGGAGGACACGAAGAGCCCTCAATTTAACAGATACTTTTACTTGTTAGAGGTAACACAACAATTGTAACTTTCAGTAGATGGTATTTGCTCTGTAAGCCTAATAAATGTAATCAGTCTTTCTCCAGATGTGCCAGTAGGCCTGGGAAATTTCTTCTATTTTGTAAATCACTCTGGACTCATTAATTGCTGCATTCAGTACTTTTAATTCTGTTTGCATTTAATGAATTCATGCAGCCTGTAGCTGAGGACATGTTAAAACAATTGCTATTTATTAACATTTAGCCTTTATCTTGTAATTCTATACATTCTTTTTCATATCATGCACCCTTAAGATTATATTACCTCATCAAGAGAAAATTTCAAATGCTAATTAAAATGCAAATCTGCTTGTATTGGTGATGGGAGTAGGAATATAAGATTTTAGTTTAAAAACACTAAAAAACCCCTACTCTTGACAAGAAGTGTGGGGATTTTATTAGTGTGCGTTTAGAAATGGTGTCTTGTTTGTAAATCTTTTAATGGTGCTTAAAACTGTATTGATTCATAGCATGAAGAAAAAAGTCTGGAAACGTGGACTTCTGTCAATCTGCTTTTCTACATAAGAAATCAGATTATTCTATATTTAGATTTTTCTGGATATATACTGCAAAGCCCCTTTTTGTTAAGAGGCCTTTATATGCAAAGCAAATATCCAGTCTCTTTCCCCAAAGGGTTTAAAATCTATTGTATAATATTTTCCTTAAATAAAAAAAATGTGACTAGCATGATTATGTTTGTGTTTTAGTGTGAAGTTGTAATATCCTCCATGTCCTATTTTTGTTTTAGAATTTAGCTTGGGTTAAATCTTACAACATCTGCTTCGAGTTGGAAGATTGCAATGAAATTTTTATTCAGCTTTTTAGGACTCTTTTTTCAGTTATCAAGTAAGTTCAATTGCTTCGGATATATTAAACTGTCAAAATACGGGGGTCGTCTAAATCCTTGCATAGGCTACAAATAAATATGTCTGAATAGCACAAGTCTCCAAACAAGGAGATACAAGAAAAGCAAATGAGTGTGGAATTACTGACGGTATGGAGGGGATATGTGTCTAAAAGTAGATGTGTGTTAAAATCTCTTGTCCATGTTAGGACTCTATACTTAATTCTGACTCATTTATCTGCATTTGTATTTCCATGATTGTTACTTTCTTCTTTTTTTGTTTTGTTTCACTTCTTAAAGTAACCTAGGGTGTGGTAGGTTTTTGAAGTTTTCTGTAGGACAGGAAAGGCATGTAAAACAGTTTTAAGGTTTGCCATGTGGAGAGTTTAAGGGAGGGCTGGCTGGACAGTGTTACACATTGTTTCTTAACAGTACTGTTAATATTTGTCAGGGACTGAACATTTAATATTGATAATAATCTTTATCATCTTAGTAATAGCCACAACCAGAAGGTACAAATGCACATGCTGGATTTGATGAGTTCTATCATCATGGAAGGCGATGGAGTAACTCAGGAGCTGCTGGACTCGATTTTGATTAACCTCATTCCTGCACACAAGGTCTGTAAAGTAAAACATTAGAGTAGTATACCACTGTAAAAGCACTTTTTATTACCTTTTCCTTGTTGTTTATATCTCCATGCACTTTAGCTGTTATGACTGCCTTCTACTCCGGCCCCTCCCTCAGCCTTGTAACTGTGGATTGAGAATTTCCTTTGGGAATTATTTGGTGCTGTTCATTAGCTGTGTCTAGATTGTTTGGTGTCAAGAGATTCAGCCTACTTGCCACCTCAGGAACTCTGTACCGAAACAGAAATAAAGTATTTCCAAGCAAATCTAATATGTAATAGGAAAACATTGTAACTTAAGTGTTGTGGATAGCTGTGTTTTCTTTTTTTTATAATTGAAAATATGTGTAGTTTTTTGGGGGTTGTTTTGTTTTAAATAAGAAGGGAAAAAAAAAAAAAAGACTTGCCCAAGACTTCTGTGGTTACTTGCCACTCAGACTCCCCTCCACCCCCCTAGTCGCTCTCTCTCCCTCTCCCCTTCCGCTCCCAGTGTCTTTCCCCCTAAAACTTTTCTTTTAATAAAACCAAATAATTACCTCTCTGTAATACCTTTTGTATTTCTCTTTGTTGCTGTTGGTTGTTTGCTTTTAGTGTTCCATATTATTTTATGAGCTCTGTATCTTTCTGCCCTTTGCAGAGTTCAGCACCCCTTTAACTCACATATTACATGTGAGTACTTTAACTCACATGTCACATGTGGCCCCACATGTTCTTCCTGGAGGAGTCTTGCATGAGCCCCTCCTAGCAGATTGCTGCTGTCATGCAGCTGTTATCTTAGGTTTTTCAGAGACTTTCCCCATTGTGGTCAGCTTCATTAACTGATGCTATCCTTCTGGTTTCATTGTGTGATTTCTGGTCTGGTCGGTGGGTCTGCAGGCAAGTTTTTGAAGTACCTGTACTGTATTGGCTAAATAAAGTTGAGAGGAGAATGAATGCAACTCCCTTAGCTGTGAAATTGGGGGAGGTGAGATGCAGGCTTGTGTTGCCTTACATTGAGGAAGAAAATTCCCGTGCTAAAACACTTTTGCTTCTTACTGAAAACTATATGGAGAACAGTAAGTTTCAATTATGAGCTACAGTAAATGAACACTCCTCTGATTTCCAAGTGTGTATTTCTGTTTGTTCATTTGTTAATTTAAATTAATGGCAAAATTTAAGGTAGCTCCATCCATGACTACGTAATTAAAGTTAAATGAGCACATAGAAGCAGGCATTATTCCAGGTGTACAGCACAGGGAGTTAACTAATCTGTGGCCATTTTCATTTACCTGTGAAATCTCAGCATTGAGTGTCTGAAATTATCTGTCATCTGAGGTCAATTTACATTCCTTCTGTCACAACTATGAGATGGGAATATCATTCTGTCAGCTTGTTTTTATTGATAGCAGTGCAATACAATATCTCACTAAAACTGCCAGCAGGAAAGAAGGCCTCTTGTAACAGTAGAAAAAGAATCATCTTGAAAATACACTCTTCTTAAGTTGCTTTTAATCAATTATAGGCAGTACAGATCAGGAGTGGAAATGGAGGAGTGGCGATACGTATGTCAGGTGCTGGGTGATGCTCTTAGCCGTGGGGAACATTGCTCTGAGGGTGCAAAGACCTTGGCGATCCTTGTACAGCTCAACAGGCTGTTGTGTCTGTTTGGTGGGGGCAAAGTAAAAGTGGGTATGATCTTTCAGCATTAATGTTGTTAGCTTAGTCGTATAAGTTTGCCTAAGAAGGAAAGTTCTCAACCAGGGTTCTAAGAAAGAGGGAGGTAAACTTGGTATAAATATTAGGTTATACTGCATATTTAGTGTCTCTTAGAGGGCTAGCAGCCAGTCCTTACTGGCTCTTAGCCATCATGACTGAGCAAATAATAAGCTGTAGTCAGTGCCCACTATCATACTTTGGTTAGTGTTTTGGTCTGCTTTGACTTGTTTGTTTCCTGTAAAAATAGAACTTTAAACTAATGCTTTACCATGGTAGTTCAAAAAAAACCCCAAACCACTCCCAAAGTTCTTTTGTTTTCTCTACCTAGCAGAGTTTGACTGCAGTAATTATGTTCTCATTTCATGAACAGGTCTTTTAGGAAATTCTGTGACTATATTAATTGTTTATCTTTATGTATGTAAATCAGAAGCACCGCAGCTTGAAAAGCATGCTTTATTTTCTTGTAGAGAACATATAGCAGTACTTTTTTGTCAATGCAGACCGACTGAATACTTGTCATTCTCTGCTATGACATAATAAAAGTATTAACGTGGCCAGACTGTTAAGCTTAATGGAAGTTCATCTTTGTAAAAGACCTGGAATATGTGTTTTGGATAATGTATTCTATTCTTTTGGAGTTTTTTTTGGAGTGGTTTTGGTTTTTGTTGTTTTGTTTTTTGGGTTTTTTTCTGTTTTGTGGTGGACTTTTCGTTGTTTTTTTGTTTTAAGCTCTCTTACATTGTGTAAGGTAATACTGCAATAAAAAAGGTAAATATACCAGTACCTAGACATGAAGTAGAGTCTTCCTCAGCATCTAAATTGTATTCATTTGTACCTCCATTATGAGTAAAGTGGCTTTACTGTACGCTCTTCTCTCTGTATGCACTAATGTGGCTCTCCTGTAGTAAGTCCAGGCTTTCAGTAGCACCATAGTTTGTCACATTTTGTTCAGACCACCTATGGCCACCTGTAGTTCCTTTTATTAGCTGTAAAGCCAGTGCTATTTAGTGGGTGTTTTTGTTCACGCTCTTAATATCAAGGTTATTCCTTAAAAATATGTATTTTTGTGTGTTTAAAATTGGTATTTGCTTCTGCATCCTCTTACAGTGTGGCCAGTCCAGACCCTCAAGGGTTTTTCTTTCCCATCGTATTGATTATTTATTTGTTTATTAATTGTTGTTTATCAATATATAGTTATTTTCTAGGCTGTTTTGTGATTGAGTTGTTGGTGTTTTTTTTTGTTTTTTGTGTTGTGTAGGGGTGAGCCTGTTTAGAGAAAAAAATAACACAATTTTATTGCAAGAAATCCTTGAAACTGTATTGAACATCCAAGTGAAATATATTTTCTGTGTGAGGTTGGCAGTCCTTTAGTTTAATACAGACACACCTGCCAACAAGATTTTAATCATAGTCTGGGTTGGGGAGAAACTGTTTCATTTTGAATTTGAGAGAAGTTTATACATACCTGTCTGTCTTCTCTAATTAGCCATCACTTTAGTGCTGTGGTGACCGAGCAGATACTTGTTTGAGCCTTTGGCCATTTGTTTCTCTTTACTATCAGTTGATGAACTGTCTTTTCACTTTGTCATCTCATTAGCTGTAAGAGCACGAGGGAGTCATTCTCAGTGTAGACTTTCCAAGAATCAGTCATCCTTAGGTTTTATCTGTATTTTGTCTGCAGTCATTTGTAGTTTTCAGGGCAATCAGCTAATGCACCTTCCTTTCTTTCCCCCTGCCCCCTGCCTCTTTTTCATTTACTTTTTCCCCCTCTTCCCTTCCAAGCTGCATTAATCCCTAGATGAGATGAGATACTGCATATTGGATTTTGTGCAGATTCGGACAGTCACATTTTTCAGATGTGCAGTTACATTCCTTATCTTGCTCAAGAGTAATAAAAACAATGTTGAGATTTGTCATGCTGCAATCAAATGTTTGCTTGGAAAGTTTGCCTGAGCGTAGGTGTTTTCTGTGGGCTATCTGAGGACATACAGTCCTGTCCATGGAGAAGTCAGTGCACGGTTTTACCCTCTAGACAAGGCTGAACTTTACTGCAGGGTGTACCTTTAATGAATATATGAGGGGGAGACAAAACCACATTCCAACAGTAAGTCAGAGTACTTCATTTTTCAGTGGCAAAATTCGATGCGTGTTAATTATCAGAGTATGGAGGTGTGGTAATGTTTCTTCGATTTTTTTCTTTTTTTTTTTTTAAATGTGATTGCATGTGAAAACTTTTTGTAGATATGAATGCAGTGCTGAAAGTAACAACTGGAGTGATAAAGTCTTAGTAAAATGTGCAGGAAGCGATGGGTTTGGGTGTGAAAAATGGGTTCAGTGTGTGAAAAATTAGCTTTAAGATTTGTCTAAGTCTGTAGTGGAATTAATATAACTGACCTTTAATAGCTTAAAAAACAAATAAATTGATGGTAAAACATACTCTCTGATCTCATTGTCTTAAGGTTGAGAGAGAAAAAATAATCTAAAATTGTTTGTCTCTTAAAAATTTTATTTTTGTTTTTAATTTCAGAACCTTAATAAACAAGCATTTGATCTTGCAAAAGTCTTGTTGAAAAGGACCGTACAGACCATTGAACCATGTATTGCCAATGTATGTAAATTAGTTAATTCATGTTACCTACAATTAACAAGTGTTCTTGTTACTGTATTGATTTGTTGAGGATTTATTTGTTTGTTTAAAAATAATGATCATAAAAGTTACATTTTGTAATGCAGCTACAGAAATACCATTTTCCAAATGAGGTACTGTTAGTTTAGTTGTTAAAGAAGTATGTAAGGTGTTTCAAGTAACTGAAGAGGAAATTTAATTTTTACCCGAGTCTAACGTTAAGCCTAAACCTAGGCTGTGAAAACAGCTGACCACCAAAAAATCCTGTTGCAACAAAAGGAATTGTTACTATTTCATGTGTCCAGCAATGAGACAGCCTCATTTCATACCAAGGTTTAGGATGAAGCATTTCAAACTACCAGCTCTTCACTAGACTTTTCTTTTTTTCCATCCTAAGCTTATTTTAGTCATAAAGACTGAAATACTGAGTTCTTTACAAGGCTTCCTTCTACTGTAATTCCTTTGTTGACTGTCAGTATTTTATGTTCTACCTACTGAAATAGCTGCTACGATTTTGTGAGGAGCATAACCTGGTCTATTCTGTTGCCTTGCCTATAGAGTTCTTCAAAGTCAGAGTATTTTAAAAAAGGAATTAGACAAATTTATAGAAGATTAATCAATAAGTATATAAAAGTTCAAGGAGGCTCCCTGATAAGTACCACTTTCTAATTCCCCGCTTCCTTTCAGCTTTTGTAATTAGTCATAGCTGGAAGCAGGATAGTGCATAGAGTGACCTTTGAGTTGATTTAATATTATTCTTCTTACTTTCTTATTCAAGTGTGTAATAGCTTTGTAGCATTTGCACTGCTCAAATAATATTAATATTAACCCATAGTATCTAATAGAAAGTATATCAAGCATATTAAAATTTAACAAATCCAAAAGAAATCATTCCTGGTTTAGGCTGCTTCAGGTATTTTTTCTGTTAGGTCACTAATAACCTTTCTATGTTATCGTCAAATATCACAGAACATATCATAAAGTCATCTGACATTCTTTAAAATTAGCAGTAGATTAGAAGTAGAAGATTAGAAGTAGAGAAGCTTCTTTTTCAATATTTGGTGATCTTCAGCTTGGATTGGTTTTAAATGATAAATTAAAAATAAGATACTGAATTTTTTTCTCAACTTCCACTGGTTAAACATGCATTTTAAACTAACAGTTCTTCTTTACCTGTTAATTTTGCTGGGGAGATGGTTACTGATGTTTTAAATGATGAAATTATCCTGAATTAACTGATCCTGATGGAATTAATAAAACTGAAACGTGGAGGATGTTTGTTTGTTATTTACCTGAGGCAAAACTGTAAGGTGAAATGCTCTGATGTAATAAAAAAAAGTGCATTTAGTACCTTCCAATAGAATTAAATTAATAATGATACTATGTTAAAATAATTTTTCAAAATAGCATTTGCATTAATGAAGGAAAATCTACTAAAGAATATTGTTTGTTTTCTAGTTTTTTAACCAGGTTCTGGTACTAGGAAAGTCTTCAGTAAGTGACTTATCAGAACATGTGTTTGACTTGATACAAGAGCTTTTTGCAATAGATCCTCACTTACTGCTGTCTGTCATGCCACAGCTTGAATTCAAGCTGAAGGTAGGTTACCACGTACCTTTGGAAAATAATAAAATTTGTGTGTATATTAGGAGTGCAGAGTTGTAGATTTAATAGTTGTTGTGCTGGAGGGAAAAATTTTTCATCTTTTTCACTTTAAATTAAAAACAAATGTAATAGTAAAGGAAGGGCACTGGAAAGTTGTATACAATTTTGTGCTTTTTGTTTGCAAACATGTATTATGCACACAAAATATGTAACTGTTACAACGATAAATTTATTCGATCTAGTGCAAAAGTTGCATGTACTTAATCTTTGATTTTCACCTGAAACTTAAAAAGCAACTAGGCTGTGTGGTTGGCTTCTCATGAAATGCAAGTGTCAGCTTCAATATTGATTTGCAGAACTTCCTTTTCTGGAATAATGTTTTAATAGTAGAGTATTTCCAGATGTTTTCTCAGATTTGTCATAATCATCTAGTAGGTCAGCTGACTTCTTTTGAATCTTTGGAAATAGTTAATTTATCTTGATTTGGTTTTTTATTTGTTCTTGGGATTTGTTTGTTTTGGTTTTAAATAACTAAAAACGTTATTTGTCTTTCTTAAGATTGTAGGTGGAAAAGAGAAATAGTTTTATGTATGTGCATTTACATACAGGATATGGTAGCAACAAACAAAAAATAGGTATTTGGTGAAATTACATATATCTTTTATTAGTGCACATCTGGTTATAACATCTCAGTTACTCTTTTCCACACACACAAATAGTCTTAAAACATGTTTAAAACCCAAAATAAGATTATTCATTGTTGAAATTGTTAGGGAGATATGTTAATGAAACTGCTGCATGGGCAGGTTTATTCTTGAAAGAGGAGGAGTTTTCAAAGCACAGCCATCCGTGCAGTGGCTGTAATATGTTAACTCAATAGATGTTTCACAGAATCACAGAGTGCTGGGAGTTGGAAGGGACCTCAAAAGATCATCTAGTCCAACTCCAGTTTGTATATTATTATTCCCATTCATCTAATAATCTAACCGGGAATTATTTCAAATTCACTTTTTAATTTGATTTATATAAGTAGAAGGAAAAGGAAGTCAGAAATTGTTAATTTAGATACTACAGATAATGATTTACAGTTCCTTTTTCATGTTTTGATTTTTAGAGCAATGATGGAGAAGAACGTTTGGCTGTTGTTCGACTTCTGGCTAAACTTTTTGGCTCCAAAGATTCTGATCTGGCCACACAAAATCGTCCTCTTTGGCAGTGCTTTCTTGGGCGGTAAGAGAAACAAGTAGAAATCTGATTTGTTTGATAGTATTGCACCTTTTCATTGTGTTTTAGAGGATGTAACCATTTGTATTTGAGCAAGTTCTTCTGTTAAATCTTTGAAGCAGAGAATTGTGTACAGTTATATTTTACAATGAAGAAGCCTGAAGGACTGCTGTGATATTGCTGTCAGTTGTGGGAATATAGGTTACATAGGCAACGTATTACACACGTAGCAGAAATTACACAATAGATATGCCAGCATTGCCTGAAATTTCATGCTGTTCAGCTATATCTGCAACTGTATCTTTTATTTGCACTTACCTTTTGAGTGAAGAGCTATTTCCTTTTTAAGTAAATATGGAAATTTATCGGATTTTTAAAAAGCGAACATTTTCAGATGGTACGTGTTATTTTTTTGTGTATATAATATATATTTTTAAGTGTATAATATATATTATATAATATATATACACACGCATACAATTGACAGTGTATGGAGAATTATATTAATAAGTCAATGGACAAGATCCTTTGGGTAAACATTTCATCTGCATGTAACGTATTTATCCATTAATTTTAGTCCTGAGTCGATTTCACAGCAAATAACATAAAAAATTTGCATGAGCTAAACTAGGGAGATACATTCAGAATATTCCTGTTGTTTTATTTTGCCATATAAAAGTGTTCTAATAGTTAATGGAACATACTATTAACACATGTTACTACATAGAGAATAATCTTGATTTGCAAGGCTAATTAAAAATTAACATTCATCATCTTCTATCCCTCTAGGTTCAATGATATCCATGTCCCTGTGAGATTAGAGAGTGTGAAATTTGCCAGTCATTGCTTAATGAACCATCCAGACTTAGCAAAAGACCTCACTGGTGAGATGCTCATACAGGAGTTGAGAATAATTTAAGAAATGTGCAAAGAAGACTGTAATTATTTCTGTACATAGCACTGTCGTTCCAAAATGTGTCATGTCCAGTGCTTGATGCTGGATGGAAGAGCTGACTACTGAGTCATTGCTTTCCGCTGAAGACAAGGGCCAGTTATTAGAAAAAGACCAGGGGGTGCCATTGCGTGGGACTTTGTCAGAGTGAGCCTTTAAGAAGCTTCCTGTTGCGGAATGAGTTTCCTAAAGTGATTTCAGATTCTAAGGAAACCTGGGCAAGGCAAAGCAAATATTGCTGCAACACGTTTTCTCAAAAGCAGTGGGTTTCCCGGTGCTCTCGCCACTGGGTTTAGAAAATGCTGTTTTGATGATCTAAACTATGAAGTTTCTTCATTCGCTTCAGCATAGTCATTTTAACTATGAACAAAATTTTAGGCTTAACTGAAAATACTGTTCTTTGTTAACCTACAGCAGTTATCAGTATTTTTCACTTACTGTTTACCTTCTGAGCAATCTGGGTGTGAGAGTTCCAGCTCTTTCTGTTTTGTCTCGCTCTCCGACTCCTCTTGAGTCTCAATATATTCTAATCAGATTTATTTCACTTCATTGCTTGTTGCAAATGAGGTTATTGTAAAAGCTATTCACTTATATTCTTCTGATATTTACAGCTATATAATTGGTTTATATTTAACATAGAAAATGCTGGAACAGATGTTTCCTCTAGGCAGTTATATGTTTAATAGATTATATGGTTGTGATATATGATGGACATGTAATTGTTTTAACATTATTAATAAATGGGAATATGTTGTATCTACATAAGAAAGCCAAACTTTTCATTGTTTCTAATCGTAACAGAGTATTTGAAGGTTAGATCACATGACCCAGAAGAAGCCATTCGACATGATGTTATTGTTACAATTATTACTGCGGGCAAGAGAGATCTTTCTTTAGTCAATGACCAGCTGCTTGGCTTTGTAAGGGAAAGAACGCTAGACAAACGGGTAAGTGTTAATATTTCTTTTTTTTCAGGAATATTTGCTTCTAATGTAATTTGCTAAAAGTAAACCTAAAAAAACAAAGCCACAGAAAGAGAGACTCTTAGAGATGACTATTAAATAGTCATCTCATTAAATCTCGTCATTTTCCCTGTGGGGGTAAAAATAATTTTCTTACTAGAATATCTTAATGTAGATTCCGCGTGAAGGAGGCACCAATCAAGCGTTGTCAAGAAAATAAGATCATTGACTTATGAGGAACACAGTCGTATTATAAGAACATAAGAATTGTCCTATGTGTTTAGGGCAAAGGTCCTAGTAACCCAGGATAATTCTCATAGTAGTCGGTTTTGACTTCAAGCAATTTGTGATTTTGAGGATTTCTTCAATCTTGCTTGATCACGTTCATCATAGCTTTCAATGGAACTTTATTCCATGAACTTAGCAAGTTCTTTCTTGAACTTATTTGTACTTTATAAGCATCCATGGCATCTGCAACAGTAAATTCAAGTTCAATGCACATGTAGGAAAAGGAACTTCACTTATTTGTTTTAAACATGCAGGATAATTTCACTGGGTATCTCATAGTTCTTGCATTGTGTAAAATAATAAATACTCTTTGACTCACTTACGATTAATAAATATGTATACCGTTTCTTTTCCAAACTAAAGAATCATCCAGTAAACTTGCACACAAATTCATTACTGCATACACCCAGTCGGTCTTGTCTGGTGGTTCCATGTCCTGTTGGAACACGAGTGACCAGACTTGGCCATGGCATTCAAGGTGTGCACTTACTTGTGTACGTACTTTATGATAATTTGTCTTCTTACTCTTTATCATTCTGTCTTTTAGACTATTTCTGAGCACTGAGCTCACAGTTGTGAAAGATATCCATGTTGAATTCAGTGTCTTTCCTGAATAATTTTAGATAATGCATTGCTTAATACTATACATGCAGAGTTAATGCAGGTGGAAAAACCTGGCCTTAATCAGAATTTCTTTCATTTCACACTGTAATGATTCAGTAGCAAGACATTTTCAATTCTTCATTATAATGTTAGATCTGATTACCCCAGTAATTTTATGCAGTGTTCTGTTCATTTTCCATTATTTGTTCATATATTAAGTCTCACAGATTCCCTTCTGACTCCACCAATAGGTTCCCTTTGTTCCATTCATTGTGAAAACCATTTTTTTCCACCCGTTGTTCCCTGTATTTTCATTAATAATTAAGTAACATCAAGATTTTTATTTTAAGATCCTCTAGT
Source organism: Apaloderma vittatum (assembly GCF_000703405.1). Lineage (NCBI taxonomy): Eukaryota > Metazoa > Chordata > Aves > Trogoniformes > Trogonidae > Apaloderma > Apaloderma vittatum. The sequence goes on from NW_009716503.1 coordinate 47,131, forward strand.
ATGAGACTTTGAAAGGTTTTGTTTGATTCTAACACATTTTGCAGATACACTTGTGGGTCTGGTGAAATTTATTTTTTCTTAGACAAAAGTTCACATTATGTGAAGTGTAATGACTCTTCCTGTAACTTCATTTTTCAGCAGTGTGTGCTTTTTCTTGTTGTTACTGTTTTGTTTCAACCTGTTTGCCTATTCAAAATCAGATGTTCTGGTGAGTGGCACACTGTTCCTCTTGGGACCCTTTGTTTTCTTTCACATTTGCTGTGTTCGTTCTGTTGATTAATAGATTGCAATAACAGAATAACTAGCGTATCATTTCTAAATTCCTGTAGAAGTCATGGATGGGATACTACCTGGTCATAATGATTCTGTTACTGCTTGTTTTAGTAATTTGTTTTGAAATGTCCTCTAATGACACTTTAAGAAACCTCTTCAGACCTCTCTCCTGGAATAAATCTTGTCTTCCAGCTCTATGAAAGAGTCTGGAAGGCTTCCAGCTTCTGGAGGCTTTGATGAAGATGTTTAATTAATACACTTTTAATAATTTGATTCTGAAACTTCTGTCATGCTTCGTCAAGGATTTACCTTCAAATTGCCAAAGCTTGTACTCTTTCCTGTTCACGCTTTTTTGGATGTGGCTTTGGAGGATGATGTTTTAAGAGGAGACTTCGCTGTGCTGTGTAGCCATATTGTTCTTTTTGTTGTTCCTTTTTGATAGGGGGCATCCATTCTATAATCTGTGTTATTCTACCTAATTGCTTTACTACTTTTAAAATAGTTTTCTCTTTTTATGTTCCCCTTTTTAAATCAGAATGTTACCATAATGAATTAGGAGAAGAGGATGTTGTTTTTGCACAAAGAAAAATACTCATTTTTGAGTATGTTTACTGTTACAAAGCATCTCTGTGATGACTTGTACCTGCAGCTTCACCTTGCACATTTCTCAGGAGTGATTAAGACCTTTCAGCCATTAAGCAAAATGTCAAAAAAAGTTGTTTATGAGATCTAAAAAACTTTTAGTGCGACCACCAGTTCCTACTGGGTCTTCTACCTGGTCAGAATGGGGTGATTGTTACTGTGCCTATTCTTTAGCATATCACCAGCAGGAAGAGGCAGTCGGTTGTACAGCTGTAGGTGTGATGATAAATTGCAGTTCAAAGTTCAGTGCCTTTTCAGGCCCTCCTCGGTGAAGAGTAATTTTGCCTCTAGATGAGGTTTCTCTTATAAAAATCTCTGGAGAGAGCTTTAATGAAAATATATCCTGAGGAGAAATGAAAATTGAGGATGGACTAGAAATTAGTACAATAAATACTCAGTATTTGAAATAGAACTTAACACTACAGTGTGTCTTATCATTAACGTTATAAAGGGAATATGAAGGGCTTGTAAACTTTAAGCATTGTTTCTTCTTAAGATTTTTCTCAAGTTTGGAAGAGGGGCATTGATATGTCCATGTCTTCATATTTTCTATGTAAGATTTCTTTCAGTCTCAGACATGGTGCATTATAACTATTTTGATTCGTTTGCTTCATAGAACTCAGTTAGCTTCTGCTAACTGCATTTACTCCTTTTAGCCAGTTTTCTGCTGGTCATATCTACTGCAGACTCCTAAATGATAGTTCATCTATTTGACTTAATCTAATTCTTTTTAGGTCTGCAATCATCTATCAAATGAGTATGGATATAATTATAAAAATAACACTTGTCCAACAGGCTGAAGTAAAATGCTGACCGTTTAACCACACTAATATGTCAATTCAATTCTGACTCTTTTCTTTATTAAACAATGTGAAAATTTAAATCGTGCTGTTACACTGTTTATGTGATCTGTTTGATTGGGGTTTTTTTCTTCTCCCAACCATATTTTAACTGGCACAGTATTAGTAAAGATAGCCTGAAAGATAGTACCTCAGTTTTTATAAAACGTCCTTAGCTAACTTGATCTGTATGGGCATTTTCACAATACAGCTATTAAAAAGGCAAGAAAAGAAAAGCACAACAAAACAAACAAAACCCACCACCACCTGTAGACTTCAAGTCTGTTTTTAACGGTCCAGTTGGAAAAGTAATTCTGGGAGCAGATGCTTCCCAAAAACTGGAATCCAGTCTTTGGTAAGAATTTTCATCTGGAGCATGTCTCTAGGGTCTTAATCAGTTTCAGAAGATATTTAGATATTTTAATAATTGTTTTTTGTTTTTTTTTAAAAAAAGCTTCTAAAAATGATTCAAGTATTTTACGTTTATACTGGAGTAACTTTAAGAACCTAAAGTTAGAGTTTTGACAGCTGAACTGTGTTCCCATTTTTCCCAACAGCCTTTGTGGTCTAGAGACTTAATCCCTTCATGGGAACAGACTTTCACATCATCAGCTGGAAGTCAAAAGCTAGAGAATGAGGAGCCATAGGAACAGACTCCTATTTTGGGTTTCTCTTTATACAATTTTCTGCATGTGTTAGATTTAACTCCTCCTTCTCCATGTGTACTAAAAGCCATTGTGTGTTCTTACAGAAGAAAAAGAAAGATTTTAAGATGTTAATATTCTTAACTCTATGGAAGGAATAGGTTAGCTATTCTGAAAGACAAGGGATTGTCTTGAATTTTCAGTAACAGATTTTTGGCACTTTTTTTGGTGGTGTTTTGTTTTGTTTTGTTTTTAAACTCAGCCCAGCACTCTTCAGTGAAGGAGTTTAATTGTGCTGGTTAACTGAGGAAGCCAAGACTGTCAAATTCTGTTGTTGATCCAATGAGGGTGGTAGTTGTATTTCTGTGTATTGATCTGCTTCCTTTGAAGTTACTACTTTCCTCTTTGTTTTCATTTGCCTTCATGTTTTACTTTGAGCTATAATTCTTAGTAGCACCTGACTCTTCTTCCTGCATCTGCTGTTCAGTGACTTTCTTCTGTGGGGTCTCAAAGCATTCTCTAAGGGTTTCTGTCCAGTGCCTCCCCTCTTCTGGCCAAAACTGCCATTCTGCATGCTCCGACTTCTAATTTCTACAGCAATTTCAGTGATTGGAAATCTGTTGACAATCCAAACCTCCTTTCCTTAGAACCCTTTGCTAAGTACTCTTGCTTTCATTTTAGGCTTGAATTTTTTAGAATAATTTTCTGTAATCCTTCCCCATTGTCTTCTAACAATAGTTTTGCTGTCCTTCTTGTCTCATATAGATCTGATGAAGCTGTTGCTTGCTTTGGAAGAGTATATCTGAATGGAGAAAAATACAAATACTTCTCTGAAAATGTTTCTCTGTCAGACCTTTATTTCTTTAAAATGTGCTTTAGATCACAATTGGTGCGAACAAATTCCTGCAGAGAATTTAAACAATGGCATTTGTTCATATCTAAAATTTTTCTGTGTTGCAAAAACTAAAGTATTATACTGTATACTGTCAAAGTCATTACCTGTAACTTGTGTTTTTAACATTTAAGAAATATATGATAAAATACGTATTTTTTTCCCCATCTTCTTGATACAACTTCTACAACTAGTGGTGTCTAAGCCTGCTGTGCTGACAGAAGTTATATTATCTTCAGGATTTTTCTTTTCTCAGTAAAACTATTAAGAAATTAAATGTGCAGTATCTCAGTGTTATTAACAAGTTTAACAAGATTGAAGAAGTTATGCACAGGGTGAATAATGGTTTCTAAATTTATGCTTGATAGGGTGAAATGATTTAAGCATTTTTAGTCCTTGGAATTCAAGGCCAAAATTGATATGTAGTGTGTTGTGGAAGAAATTCTCTACATTTGAATTTCATATATTTCTTTAAAATTGTGAAGGAAAAGAGGTTTCTTCTGAGGCTTTCTGTGTAAATCATTCAGTGGGAGAAACTATTCTCACTCAATTAATCCTCAGTCTGTTCTGGTATCATTCCTTCCACAAGTGAGCATAGGAGAGCTTATAGTTCTTGTCTGTAAAATGTTTAATAATGGGAGTTTTCCTGTTTATCCAAGGGGATAAAGTAGTGACCACCAAAAGCAAGGATGAGAACCCAGAAACTCCATCTGTGGATGTTGTAGTCTAGGGGGTTTTTAATTGTTTATTTGGGTTTTTTTTCCCCTGAATCCTTGGATTCTCATGTAAAGGCTCAAAACAGCATTTTTCAGCTTTTGAAATATCTAAATGTAGGAGGTCAGAATGTGGCCATTTTATCTTTGAAGCTTCTGAATCTTTACTGTATTTTGTATATATTTGATATTTATTTACCAAAACTGCTTCTTCATCTTCTTTTCATTTCTTCCTCCTCAAGTGGCGAGTAAGAAAAGAAGCTATGATGGGTCTTGCCCAGCTATACAAGAAGTATTGTCTTCATGCTGAGGCTGGAAAAGATGCTGCAGAGAAAGTGAGCTGGATAAAGGATAAACTTTTGCACATATATTATCAAAATAGCATTGATGACAAGTGAGTCAACCTAACCCTTCCTCATTTTAATTGTAAAGCCATAAGAGGTACTCTGAAAATATGCGCTTGTGTTGAGAAAACTGTTACATCAAATTATGTATTTGCGGTTTTAGGTATATTTAATCAATAATCATTGAGACATGTAGTCAGATATTCAGGATGGTTGATTCTCTGTTCATGTATTCCTTGTATTTACTGATGGACCTAAATCTGTGGTGTCAGGAGACTGTCGTTTACCAACTTTTGCATTTATTATACTCAGTTCTTGTTTGCCTAACTCCTTTCCTTAGGCTAGGGTGTTCAAAATCCATGATCTCTCAGTATTGTACATGTACGCACTATAGCACGTGCACAGACATCTCCTTTTGGTATGCTGTGTAGAAATGATTTCTTTACATAGAACAAAACTCAAAGAAATACCAGGGGTTCTTCTGCTGTTGTCTAGTCTTCCCTGTTTTGTCATTCAGTCCGTTTATTTGTTCAAATACTGTTTTAACTTAGAGAAGAGTATTTTGGCCACGATTTTGGAAGATAGTTTCCAACTCTCACTATTAGTTCTTGTCTTTTACGAGGAGAGCCAAGCTATGAGATCACACAAAGATAGAATTTCAGCCTAGGTTTTTAATACAGCAGACCTGGAAATTTCATTCTAGTATTTATTAGTATCTTACAGAGTCTGCTAACTCAGTATGTTTCGTGGTCTTACGGACTAGTCTGAACGGGCTATAAAGCTTCCTTCAGTTGCCGGTTACGACAATGAATTCTTACTGCTGCAGTAGTGAAGGCTCTCAGTTAATCTGACTGATCATCAGTGGGCCACAGTTACATAGTTAATTAGTTGCTGCCCTTTTTTAAAAAAAAAAAGTAAGAAAGATACGGTTATGAGGTGATACACACAGAAATTACACTGAAAGTCTGCTGAGGTAGAAGTTTCAAATAGTGAGTATTTAGGAGATCACATAATTTATACACAGCTAGTTCTGCATATGTATATGCATCAAATATGCTTTAATTAAGAAGTTTGGGTTTTTAGCATGTTCGTATCAGTACATGGAGTGAGCAGAGAATGAATCAAAGTTCCATAGTGAGTGGGGCAAATGTTTTCAGTATTCCTGCTCACAGGAAATGCAGAATGCCGTCAGGGAAACGAGGCAAGGTATTTTAAGGAACGATTGTCATCAAAGCTGAGTTTGTTTTTCTGATACGACTTCTGAAAGTATGATTAAGCCGTTGAAACTGGTCTTTTCATGAGTAGCTGAGTAGACATGCGTTGTATGCTGCTTGTTTTCTGGGTAAACACACTGAAAGGATCAGTGGCTTGATTTTTAGTGTTCCTCTAGTTCATTTTGGTACCCTGAATTTTAATGCAAATTTCACTAGTTTTTAAGGCTGACAGTTAAGTTCTTGCTCAGTCAGTCATACCATTGAGTTGGTTTCCTCATCTCAGAGTGGAGCAATAAGTGCGTTTCAGTGTTACCATTGCCCGAATTACAAAGTTAGTACTTTTAGCACCTGAAGAGCTGCAGAAATGCTTTTAAACACACAAGCATAGGAAAAAATTAGCCAACCTTGGCCTTTTTTCCTTCCATGATGAGGGAGAAGGATGAAAAGCAACAGTGAACAGCTGTCTGAGCCCTGGAGTATTTTCTGTTGTGTGCATGGGATAACATTTTCTTTCAAAAGATAGTAGCACAATATCACACAATATTCAGACGTGAAGTGGAATTGATGCTATCTGACTATTGATGCGCATGTCTGCTCACGACTGAGAACTTCTAACCGTAAGAAGTGCGTTATCACCTGTGTGCCCTGAGCTTCGTTGTTGTACAACACGAGCATAGGAAATGGGGTAAAATAATCACACCTTGAACAGTGCCCTCTTGACTGCTCTTCATATGCTAGCCAGTTACTTGGCTCACAGGAGAAAAACATGTCCCAGAGGTGTTCCCTATTTGTAAATCTTTACCCTAAGCAGCAGGGACCAGGGAAGCAGGCATGATGCAGTGTCACCATTTGTAGCTTTGCTAAAACATGTGTCTGTTCCTCAATTACTGAGAGAACTCTGCCTCAAGTCTCCTAGTATGTTAAACAGAGGTGGAGTACCCTGAGGTCTGAAGGTCCTGTGGCCCAAGCACTTTAGTTCTTGGAGTCATTGGTAGAAAAATGTACTTTTTAAAGGAAAAAAGATGAGCTTTATTTAATGCCAGCAGGGTGCCTTGAGGTAGCTGTATCCATATTTGTGATCATCCTTTTTTTCTTCCTTCTGCTTTGCCATCATGTCTCTTGAAATTTTCTTTCAGCAGAAATAAGGTGTACTTGACCTCTGCTGCCTTCTTATGGCCTTGGTACAAGGTGCTCCCAGAGTACTTACTAGGAATCATAGTGAAAAAGTTTTGTATATTCAAACACACAAAATGTTTGTATAGCTGAACATTGTGCACATCTGTTATTACTATGTATTAAAGTAGTGTGTGAGTGTTCTTTCATTTGGGGAGCCTATAATTGGGATGAACCATATAGAAGCATTTTTTAGTTGAAGTTTTATATTTTATGTAAAACACAAAATGTATAATTTTCTTAAAAAAGTAATTGGAGAATGTTTTTGCTGGTTTGGTTTGCTTTTAGTTTTCCTCTTGCTTCTTTTATTGTATGTGTTTTGGTGTTCTTTTGTCTCCACCTTTTAGTGGTGATTTTTAGAACAATAGATCATTGAGTAGTTTAAAATGTTGTAGTTTTTTCTTAAATACTGCAGTTTTATCTTAACCTTTTCCTTGAGGATGCTTCAGACTTTTACTTTTCCTCCCCCTCAAGTTATATTCTTGTATTCTTTCTCTGTTATTTGGGCTTTTTACTCTAGGTATCCCTTTCTCTTAAGCATGAGAGTGAACAAAGGGAGATTCTCTGAGCCTAAATAAACAAGAGAATTTGGATGATGACAAATAAATCAATTACTTTCTCTTAGAGGTGAAAATGAAAGATGGAAAAGATCTCAAGAAGCAGTTCTTGCAAATCTTCCTGTCAACAGCGCAAGGGATCTTTATAGACAAAGAAAAGACCACTTTTTTTTCTTCTCTGTTGAGATATCAAGTTTCAGTGACTTCTGATGTTTCTTGTTCTTTCAGTTTCGCTGAAAGATATTGCCACTTTTGGAAATGTTCAGGTTTTATCTCTTTTTTCCTGCAGATTGCTGGTAGAGAAAATCTTTGCTCAGTATCTTGTTCCTCACAATTTGGAAACAGAAGAGCGAATGAAGTGCTTGTACTATTTGTATGCTAGCTTGGATCCAAATGCTGTCAAGTGAGTATTGTATTATTATATTCAGCAAATTTTTGCTTTCTCGAGCTTCTCCAACATCTGTATTGTCTTAATTGTACTGTCAGGATTTAGATGAAAGTATAAGTAATTGATGCTTTGAGTTATTGAAAATAATGTTTCAAAAGATTTCCCTTTTATATGCAAACTCTACATGCCCATTAGACAAAAAAAATACCTTGATGTTTGAGACGAGTGGTTTTATCCATCCATTTTCATTCAGTGAGAACAAAGGGTTAAAAATGTGCAAATTTCTCATTTTTCTAATACAGTATCTAGTTTTCCTAATACAGAACACATCTAGGAAAACTGTTAATAGAGCAACTTCTAGTTTTGCTGTATATTAGGGTCTATGATGAAGTTATAACTGAATTCTTCTTGATAGTGGCCTGTTTTCTCTGTTGAAAATGTTATTTTCAAGATAATTTGTGTGTTTGTACGACATACTGTGGCTGTCCTGGGTATGTGAAATTGTTCCAAGTAGAATAATAAGAAAGGCGATGTTCAGTGAAAAGAGAAAATCAGTTCCACCTTGTTTGGAATTGTTATTTTTAATATTTGGCAGGTTGTGATTGTGCCTAGCAAATGTTTACTAGCACACCCAGCGTGTTCTTTTCACGAACAAATTGGTAAGGTTTTCTTTTCTGATTTTGTACTTTTGCAGAGCACTGAATGAGATGTGGAAGTGCCAGAACATGCTAAGGAGTCACGTACGAGAATTACTAGACTTGCACAAGCAGCCCACTGTACGGTTTTGAAAATAATAATGCTTTATCCAGTGGACCTGTTAGACTAATTTATTGGACTTTTTAAATAATACATGATTTTTTCAGCATGGTTTTACTATTATGTAGATTTCCATATGTAGACAATGTTCCACTCTCATTAAGTAAAATTGCTTTCAGTAATGTTTAAACGTATACAGCCTCCTTATGTTTATTTGATATTACTGATCGATAACTTCGGAAAATAAAATAATTTCCAAGTTTTTTGTTTGCTTTTGATAGGCCTTTTTGGAGAATGGAATATCTTGTAACATAAAGTAATTATTTGTTTATTTGAAAACGAATGGTTTTAAGTTTTTATACTGGAGGTTTACTCCTAAGTGTGTCTTCAAACTTGCAGAAACTTTAAATAGGGGCATTGCTTTGAGGTTGGGGGTGGTTGTGTGTTTGGGAGGGTTTTTTGATGTCTTTAGCAATTGATTTTGATCTATTATGTGAATTTTTGCAGTTCTTTGATATTGCAAGATTTTTCCCCTTTTTCTGTGTGTATGAGCTGCTGATGGTACTATTACGTTATTTTAGTCTTTATTCGTAAAACAAAACTATAAAACGTAAGATTCCAGAGTAGAATGTAGTGCTGCAGATGAACGAAAAGATTAACTGAAAGGTCTGTTTTGTAAAGGAGATATCACTGATTTGTTTGTTTGTTTTTGCTGTTGTCCTCAGTCAGAAGCAAACAGTGCTGCCATGTTTGGAAAGCTGATGACCATAGCAAGTAGGTGTTAATAAGTTCCATAAACTGTTACTACAGCATTCCTGGAAATTGTATTTCTATGAATCTTGCCATGCTGAACTGGCAAATCTATCTTATATTAAATTGTGTTTAATCATACAGAAAACCTTCCAGATCCTGGAAAAGCACAAGATTTTGTGAAGAAATTCAATCAGGTTCTAGGTGATGATGAGAAGCTGCGGTCCCAGCTTGAACTGTTAATCAGCCCTACATGTTCTTGTAAACAGGCAGATGTCTGTGTGGTAAGGAAAATATAATTTATCATCATCTTGCTTCCTAAGCAGACATTAGCTTTATTTCCTGGGATTATGAGCATCAAGCATAAAATCTAAAAGACTAATTTAAAAAAAATATGTTCTTTCAAATGTTTATTTTCTGGTAAGATTCCTAAACTTCTGACACTGATGAAACATGTTTGGGGTACCAGCAAGCCAAATATTAAACCCAGAACGTTATTTTGAGAGAGTGATCTCTCTCTCTGTGATGAAAATACACATCTTAATATTAAATAAGACTTTTACAGAGATTTACAGATTGTGCCAACAATTACACACTTAATCTTTTTTCATTATGATCTCAAAACAAAGTAAACAATTTCATTGGCAGAAATCACAATAGAGAGCATCAGCAAACAAACATAGTCGTCTTGGGTTTTGTGTAATAGCTCTGAAATTGTCCAGTGAAGGGAACAGAGTGACCTTCAGAATAATGTCCTGACCAGTTGGTGAAGAGAGTATGTCCTAGTTTGTAGGGTCTGCAGCATCCGACCCTTTTCAGTAAGTCATTTCTTGGAGATACTTTTAGACTTCTATTCAAAAAAAAAAGATATTTTCATCCACCTTCTGCTGGGTTTGCAGATGAATTTAATGTTCTTGACATTTTGGGCATTCAGAGGGGAAAACCTAATTTTTTGGATCTAAAACATTCATGGGCAAGTACCTAGGGTCTGAACATCTGTTGTCGCCGAGGCAGTGTAGTGCTTCCGCGCGTCTGCAGCAGTGTGGCTTTTAGTGGAGTTCATTTTGTTGTTGCTTATGAAATCTCACACATACAACAGGGTTATGGGTAGATTTATTTATTACTCTTGTCAACATATTTAAAATACATCTTCATTGCTCTTAGCTCTCCACTGATTCAGTTTTAGATCCAGCCTGCGGTTCCTTAAATTCTGAAGAACTCTCATCAGACACCTAAATGCAACTTTTCTTTAAATAGTTCAATATAGTATGTCTGCTTTCAATATAACATGATAAAGAAAGACTTGGGGATAACAACCAGCCTCCCTTAAAATATGTTTCACTGATTACATAGCCAATCTCTGTGGGTACAAAGTGGCTGTATTTAGCTTCTTCAGCATGCTTAAGAATTAAGTAAAATGAGAATAATTCTTGTTTTTATCTAACATTCTTGTAGAGAGAGATAGCCCGGAAACTTGCAAATCCTAAGCAGCCAACAAATCCTTTTCTGGAAATGGTCAAATTTCTTTTGGAAAGAATTGCCCCTGTACATATTGACTCAGAAGCCATTAGGTAAGTTTGAAAATTCATACTAACTCATGAATGATTATAAAGATTAATTAAAGGAAAAAAAATATTTTGTTTAGATTAGTCTATGTCCTACCAGTAAATATGCCTATTTAAAAAAATAAATAAATTATGTGAATGTCTTCGTTTCGAGCAGCATAGAGATTGCAGGGTTTGTTTGGTTTGGGGTTTTGTTTTGGGGTTGTTTGGTTTGGGGTTTCATTTTGTTTTTTTTTTATTTTGGGGTGTTTTTGAGGGGGGAGTACTTATTTGCAGTGTTGTCTGCAAATGATTTAAAATAATATAGTAGTTGTTCCCAGCAAAACTGCTATTTTTAGAGCTCAAGGTGAAAATTGTGATCTTAATTTTCACATAGTTAACTGCAGCAGTCTTTCATATAGCGTTTGAATTAATCAGCTTTTGTGGGATTGTGTAAGAGAATGTTTGGATTTCTTTTGAGACTTGTCTGGCAACCTAATTACATTCTGAATCTCATGCAACTATGTGTTGATCTAAATGCTGCAAACGTGGTGGCATTTTGGGGGATTTCTTTTTCCCTAAAGAATTTATTTTGCAGAAAACTAAGTCAGAAGGAAAAGGAATAATGGAATAGCTTGATTAAAAAACCCAGTCAAACAAACTGCAAAAAAACACTAAAAACATGAACCAAACACTACAACAGCTCACCGCTCAATGGTCTGTTGCCATCCCTTTATTTATTGTCAAAGCCAGGTATTCTTGCTGATTATCCTCAGTCTTTAGCATTGTATGTTGTCACATTCATTTGCCTTTTTCTATTTGTATTTTATTTCAGTGCACTAGTAAAACTAATGAATAAATCAATAGAGGGGACAGCTGATGATGAAGAGGAGGGTGTAAGTCCTGATACTGCTATTCGTGCAGGACTTGAACTTCTCAAGGTAATCTACAAAATGCAGATGTAGTTTGTAACAGAAAGGACAAAAGTGGTGTGAGTAACGAATTAATGCTAGTATGGTTTTAATAGTTATTATTTAGTTAATTACTTATTTAATGTTTGAAGATGTTTGGTTATTACTACTCACTTGAGAAAACAATAATGAAAGAGATGGGTTTTGAAAGAAGCATGTTTTGAAAAGGGTACCAAGAGCTGAAATATGCATGTTAAAGCAGAAATTAGTTTTGGCTTAGAGAGGTCACATAACAGAAGGTGCAGACGTACAGTGAGAGAAAAATGGAAATTAGGACAAGCGCATTCTTTGAGGCCTGCATGAAACTGGAAGGAAAAGCAAGGAATAAACTCAAAGCCAAGTTATGTAGAGGAGAAAAAAAAAAAAGGGATGTTGTTCTCAGTGGTGATGAGAAATAGCTGCGAGAGACAGAAGGATTTTAAATATCTGGAAAACATCTGTGGTGATTTTGGCAGTTCACTAATGAGACTTTATTTTTCAATATGTTACAAAGGGCAGTATAAAATACAGGAGGGAATGGAGGGGTAGGTGTACATAATTAAAGTGAGACTTTTCAGAAGTGTGAATGAATGAGGTGATGTTTATGGAGACATACCACACCAAATTTGGTAATGGCAGCCATGGTAGAAATAGTTGCACAGAAGTATGTGGGGAAGTAATGTCTGTTTGCTAATGTAGCTCAGAAAAGAAATGTGCCAGGGTTCAAGATTTTGTTGCTGTTACATGGATGTCTCTGAAAATGTTATTTCACCCATCGATACTCACGCAAGTAGGCAATTCTGATCAAAGAATCCAAGATAAGATAAATTCTAAGAATACAGGAAGTACATGCAACTTTTCATTGTTCTCCCTACCCTGTGTTATCTGAACTTTACTTAATATAGTTTTGCTTTGGGATAACCTTTTGTTCTTTCTTGTCCTGCCTTGAATCTCTGCATTCTTAGTTTCTTATATGACGTTTGTCCTATTTAGCAGAGTGTGTTATATTTCATTAGCCTTAGATTAAAAGGTTGGTAATCTGTGTTTTGTTTGTATGTATCTTAACAGTCTTGATTGTTTTTTCTGGTGAGAGGCTATAGATTCTGGAGAAATTAAGATTTCAGTTTAGTTAAACTAAGTTGAAAAAAGTATTCTTAAGTAGACTGAAATATAAAAAAATACTCTTGATTAAGTGTTCACTTTAAATATGTTTATATATTCAAATAATTTAGTATCTTACAAAATACTTGGAGGAGAGGAAGACCTGAGCATAGGTGAATTTATTTGAAAATGCTTATGCAACCTTCTCCAAAATGCAGTTATTGAATGTAATAGTCTCATATGAGTATGTAATAGCTATTTATGGTGATAGTAATACTCATAAACAGCCATAATGTTGGGGTTTCGACAATTTAGTTACCATGAATAAATATACCTTTGTCTTAATGTGTATCTGCAGGTTCTGTCCTTTACACATCCTACCTCGTTCCACTCTGCGGAGACCTACGAGTCTCTGCTGCAATGCCTCAGGATGGAAGATGATAAGGTAGCTGAGGCAGCCATACAGATTTTCAGAAACACGGGTCACAAAATAGAAACAGACTTGCCACAGATAAGATCGTGAGTGTATTTCTTTACGTGTTGCTTTTTGTACCTGGAATTCTGCCTCTTGGTAGTTTATTCATTATAACTTTATAGTCTTCTACCTGTGGACAGCTTCTCTTCCATCACTTTGTATTTCTTCACTGCCTTTCTGTCTCTTCATTTTTAAATTCTGCATTCTTACAATTTTTGTGTATTTATTGAAGATGTTACTACTTCTTAAAAACCTTGTAACAGACAAATGAAAAATGGCGTCAGCATGTTTCCCAGGTTACAAAATAAGCAACAGCAAAAATATGGTGAAGATGTAATTCTTTGGCATCATTTCTACACATGTCTGTCCTTCGCACAGTTTTTCTATCTTTGTAAGAATGAAAATATAATTTCTGATGGTTAACAGCTCTGTTTGTTAAGAAACAAGTTGGGAAACAAGATCCAAAAGCAGGCGTGAATTTCTGACAAAGAATAATTGGCTGTCTCTAAGTCATTATGAAATTCACGCTTTAACTGCTGATTAAAGATGCATAATCTACTAGGTATTCACAGACTATTTAAAACCTTGTGGGTAACATCTAAATCCTTAAAATTAGCCTGCTAGCAACTAACTAATCCAGATTATAAAGCACGAGTTTTAAGTTCTCATGTATGGAAATAGCACCTCCAGTATTACCATGTCGAAACACATACCTATGAACACCTTGCCTTCTCAGTGATTCGAAGGTGTAACCTCAGCGATTCTTATGGATTTGAATCAAATTTTAGGCAAAAGAAAAATGTTAGAAGTTCACATATGATATGTCTTTTAAGGTATTTGTAGGAGTGAAGAGAAGGAAAAGCCCACCAATCCCCATTGTCGTTATAGTTACCAGTATAGTCCCAATTGTCTGTAATTCCCTACCAGAGTTTCGTCAAGACTGTGCATTGCTGAGGTGTATAATCTGCTGTCAAAGGAGCTGGTATGACTGATACTTCTCTTGGCTCCATGCCTTAGCCAGGTATTGCTGAAGTATAGTCTGGGCAGCGTCAAATAACTTAAAAATCTGTCAAAATGGAGGTCTAGCCCTTGGCGTGGTTTGCAGACACGTCAGGTTAATGTTCTGAAAGCCAAAACCAGGCCAGTGTTTACACTGATGCAAAGGAAAACTAGTCTGAGGACAAGTAGATCTTCCAGAAATCTCTATCATAAATGAAACGTATGAGGACCGTTTGAAGGAGTTGGGTCTGTTTAGTTTGAGGAAGAGGAGGCTGAGGGGAGACCTCATCACTCTCTACAACTACCTGAAAGGACATTGTAGAGAGGCTGGTGCTGGTCTCTTTTCTCGGGTAATTAGTGACCGAACTAGAGGGAATGGCTTCAAGATTAAACAAGGTAGGTTTAGACTGGACACTAGGAAGAAGTTCTTCACGGAAGGAGTTGTGGGATATTGGAACAGGCTGCCCAGGGAGGTGGTTGAGTCACCATCCCTGGATGTTTTTAAGCATCGCTTGGATGTGGTGTTGAGTGATAATGGTCTAGGGGTGAACTTGCGAGTAGGGTTAATGGTCGGACACGATGATCCCAAGGGTCTTTTCCAACCTGGATGATTCTGTGATTCTGTGAAAAGTTTGATTTAATCGTGAAGATAGTTTGTTTCCAGTGACCTGTTTTTTTGGGGTTGGTTTTTTTTTCCTAAACCCCTTGTGTGAGCAGGCTGCCTGCTGAAGTGGCTGCCTGTGTGAAGTGGTGTTCACCAGCAGTAGCCCTAGTTCTTCCCCATACAGAAAATGGATAGATTTGTTTATGGACGAGGACTGCCATACAACTCTGGAGTCTGGTGGAAGCACTGGCCATGCCCAAAGAGAGCACAGACCTCACGTAAACTTGTAAACATGTAAAGGTGCATGTAAACCTGTCAGGTTTCACTTTTTTGCTGGTCTGTGTCAGCTGGGGTGTGATGAGGTTTGGTTTGTAACTGATGCACTAACACTTGGCAAAGGCTCATTAAAGTGCTTGTGCTTACCCGATGAAAATGGTACATTAGGCACGGAAGCTTATTTTCACTGTAGGTTTTACTGAATTTTTGCTCTTTTGCTGCTTCTTTAATCGAACTCATGGAATCTCAGTAGGTTTGAGAAGAGATTTTCTCCTGCTTTAGGATACTGTTAACATTTTTCTAGGGGTCTTTTGTTTGCTTGAGGGTTTTGTGTGGTTTTTGAGAAAACTGAGGCTTAATTCTTTCAACCATGCAAGCTCTTCTTCCACCTCTTATTCCTGATTTTGATCATGTAGAATGTGTCGGTGAAGGCTGGGTGCCTGTACTGAACGCTGAATTGTTACTGAGCCTTTCAAGGAAGCAAGAGACTTTTTTATATTTCTGCATCAGATGCTTTCTAGGCAATTCTGTTTTCTTGTGTCACTTGCTGGGTTAGTTGTGAGGTAAACCTCACGAGTTAATGTCTCAGACTGTGAGCTCTCAGGAGACAGCTCTGCCTTCCAGCGTGCTCTCAGGAGTGGAACCAAACAGTCTGAGCAACCTCAACCTGGTCTCCAGAGTGGCTTCTGCCCTCCTCTTTCCTTCGGTGGCCTTTGAACAGCAGATGGATTTAGGGAATTCAGGTGCAAAAGCTCTGAACAAAGCAGTTGTTCACTTGGGTGTACATTGTGATTAAAAACTTAAAGCAGTAAAGGCCTATAAACACGCTGATGTTTAATGGTTATTCCTAAGTTTCATAAATTTTCCTAAGCCATGTCACTTCCAAGCTTGGATAACAAGCCCAGGAGTTTACCCTAGCTGAACCTGTCAGGTTCCCTCCACCTTATATTTGGCTTCCTAAACAGCCTTATTTTCATCATTATTTTCTTTCATGTTGGATTTTTTCCCTGGGGGCTTTTTTCTGCTTAAATGTGTACAGTCAGATGTTCAACAAGTGTGACTAAATACTATTCCATCCTGCTATTCACTTTGATTATGATCTTTCCTGAACAGACTTCAAAGGAATGCTTGATTTATAAGACGTGGAGAATAGATTTGTACAGGTGAAAAGCTTGTATTTTTTGTAGATTGCAAATTGCATTTTGAAGTATTTTGTTTAATGTTCACAGAACACTAATTCCGATTTTGCATCAGAAAGCAAAAAGAGGCACTCCTCATCAGGCAAAACAAGCTGTTCACTGTATACATGCCATATTTTCAAATAAAGAAGTGCAACTTGCGCAGATCTTTGAGGTATATCTTGCTTTTTTTAAAAATATTTGTTTCTGTTGTTCCTAATTGATACTAGTAATTAACACTAGTTTAATTCATGCTGTTTCGGAACAGATAACAATTTATGAGGTCAGGAAGCCTACAGGTGCATGTTATTCAAGATAAGTCATTAATTTTACAATAGCAAATTATTGATGTTTGTGTCTTTACATTCACAGTTTTGTAATATTCTGATGTCTGGTGAGGTACTCGTTTTTTTTCTACTCAGGAATAGTTAGGGGGAAGTAAGCTAAATATGCTAGAAAGATCTACACTGAATCATGAGGACACGTTTAGCAGATACTGAATGAGAGATAATGTCCTCTACTTTCAAACTGTGTTAAATTACCGTGCTTTTGAAGGTCTTTGCACATACAGCATTTTCTCACTGGGGAAGTTAGTGCAGAATAACGAGTAAGCTCAGACATCAGCTTACTGCTCACTTACTGCTTGCTTAGACAAGTTGTAAAGCCAAGAGTCACCTTATACAGAGCAGAAAGGTTATTACTTTTTGCTGTAATCTCTTAAATAATAACATTATTAATCTGCACTTGTAAAATATCTTAGGTTCTTAATCTTAGCTGTCTTTGAACCTATGCATAATTCAGAAGTGTGAAAAGCTTTGAATTAAGCTTACAGAGTTTGATCTCTGCTTAGACTTCTGTGGGAGTGCATGTTCCCTCCCTAATACCAGAATACGATTTGAGGTTGCTACAGCAGCGTGGAATTATCCTGGTGACTGTTACCTGGAGTGGAAGTAGTGATCACTAATAGAAATGGATTTTTTTGCCTGCTGTTATTTTCTGCTGTTTGCACCTATGATTCAGGTTTTCACAACTCCTGAATAGAATTGAGTCAGACTTTTTTCCCCTATCTCCCAGGTTTGAATGTGATTTACTGTTAAAACAGGCAGAGAATATAAAATTTGTTCTATCCTTATCTCATGTGAGATTCTTGCTTACTCTAATAATTAGGAAATCACATTCTTTCTGCATTTTGATTTGCTAGCTTTATTAATTCTTATGGAAAAACTGAAAAAGTTATCAGCAATCTAGCAGTAAAATAAATGATTTTTAGGCATGCTAGCTTACTTACCTGTAGTTCAGTTTTGAATTATTTTTCTTTCTTCCTCAGCCTCTTAGTAGAAGTTTGAATGCTGATGTACCAGAACAACTTATAACTCCATTAGTCTCATTGGGTCATATTTCTATGTTGGCTCCAGACCAGTTTGCTTCTCCAATGAAATCTGTTGTTGCAAATTTCATTGTGAAAGATCTCCTAATGAATGACAGGGTAAGATTTTCTTTTTTTGGTAAGTCCTTACTATTCTGTTTGCCTGCTGTTAACTCCATGGGGAATAGAGCTTTTTTTGTTAAATGAGTCAATAAGGGAATGTTCTATAAATGGCTAGTACAGTGATAATTGCATTAAAGATGATCTTTGTGTGAAAGAAAGCTTAGTCCATGATTCCTTTACATTTTCACTTCTGAATTTTCTGTATGGGTTGAACCAGTTCTTAAACTTACATGAATATCTGTAGTCAACAGGTGAGAAAAATGGAAAATTGTGGTCTCCAGATGAAGAAGTTTCTCCAGAAGTACTAGCAAAGGTGAATGATCTTCTGCCACTAATAATTTGAGATTAAAAATTTATAGTTTTTCAAGTTGTGCAGCGGAGAGTGTTTGAATAAATTCCTTTGACTACTTTTGTATTAGTCTCCTTGGAATATGCAGTTTGCTAGAGTTTTTATCGATTACACACACAGTTGTAGAACTGGTAGAAACTATGCATTTTGGTGTCTTCACTTAGCAATATTAATTATGCTGAATGTTGAACAAATTAAGAGATTCAAGTTTTACCGTTTCTTACAAGAAAGGTAATTTGTCTTTACCAACTGTGTACAGATTTGAAATAAATTGAGACCCTGGTGACTTTTATTCATTCATCTCTATATGCTATTTACTATGAATCAAATTACAGCCATTTCTAGAAATGCTTATCTAGTTGCTCTTATTTTCAGTCATGTAGCAAGTATCCTGCATCCTCTGGATGCATTTGTGAGAAGACACTGAAGCATAGTTGAAATGTCCAGATGTCACAAAGATTTCTGCTTCCTTCTTCGCCCTGTAAATGTTTACTGCTTCATTCTGTTCCTTTAAAAACGTATCAGCTCTAATAAATAGGAGTCTATGGAAATTTCAGTTTGACAGCAGTAGGTGTTAGTGCCTTACCAGCTTTAGGAAATAAGTTCATTGTTGATTTGTTCATGTTTGATAGGTGCAAGCAATTAAACTTTTGGTACGTTGGCTGCTGGGTATGAAAAACAACCAGTCGAAATCTGCAAATTCCACACTCCGGTTATTATCAGCTATGCTTGTCAGTGAAGGAGACTTGACAGAACAGAAGCGAATCAGGTCAGATTTCTTTCCTTTCATACTTCCATCAGTTTTGTTGTAGAATTTCAAAGAATGTTAATTCTTCTGGAGCCCTTTTTGAATTTTAAGGTCAGCGCAGTGTTAGAAGGCAGATCTGGTTGGAGTTTTAATAGTAGGAGTGGAATGGCAGTATAAAAATATGTTCGACACTCCCTCTTTTTTTGAATTTACTAATAACGTAGCTCAGAACCGTGTAGCTATCTTGACAGTAGAAGACCTAGAGAATAAAAGATCTGCAGGTCTTTGTAAGCAATTGAGTGGTGAGATTAGTGCACTTCATTCAACAGTAAGGTAACTTTGCACCTCATCTTCATTTTGAGGGTGAAGGAAGGAATAAGAAAATACATGGCAAAAGTGTTGCTTTCATTTAGGCAGTGATATGAAAATGAGAAACTTCACTCTTTTTTTTTTTTAGTGGGGAAGGCAAAGCACCTTATTTTCACAAATTTCGTTGGGTTCATTTAGCTTGATCTGAAGCTAACAGACTGATCTGGTCAGAGAAAAACTTAATTGCTCTGACATGCAAGTAATTTAAGGATAATTGTAGTGAGTTATGAGGTTTTTTTTTCTCTCTCATGTTTGTGTAGTAAATCAGATATGTCTCGACTGCGATTAGCTGCTGGTAGTGCAATAATGAAGCTTGCACAGGAACCCTGTTACCATGAAATAATTACCCCAGAACAGTTCCAGCTCTGTGCACTTGTCATTAATGTAAGTAACTGCATTTGAAGTGACTTTTAATTAATTAATTGAGTTCATAGTCTTCACGTGTGAGCTTTTTTTGCTGCTACACTGAGCATTTTCTATTCCTCACTGCAGCTTTCAAAAGAGTTGTTGAAATTTCAAATATTTATTGTCCTGCACCTGGTGATATTTTTAAAATGTCTTCTCAATGCCTCCCCTCCTTTATTTTTAATTAAGACTAAGATTTTTATTGTTGAATTCTTATGTTTTGTGTTGCTATAGGATGAGTGCTACCAAGTGAGGCAGATATTTGCCCAGAAACTGCATAAGGCACTTGTGAAATTACTGCTCCCTTTGGAATATATGGCAATCTTTGCTTTGTGTGCCAAAGACCCTGTGAAAGAGAGAAGAGCACATGCCAGACAGTGCTTGCTCAAAAACATCAGTATACGAAGAGAATATATTAAGCAGAATCCTATGGCTAACGGTTAGTATTTCAGTAAAACTTTTAAGAATAGAGCAGTTAAATAATAAACTGGAAGGAATAATCGTTAAGCAAATTGCTTTTGTAAAGAAACACTGGATAAGTTTAATTTGTTTCCTCATGTTATATTAGGAATATTCATATCTAAACTTACTTAGTTTGATGTTGGCATAAAACATAAAATATTTTTCTGTGTATTGCTTAGAATTATACATGTAAAAGACAATGCTGTTATTGTGATAGTTGTTTTGCTCAAAAAATACTGATTTATGATCTTCTTTCTGCAGTAAGACCAAGTACTTCTGTAGTAGTAAAACTCATTAGTGTATTTTTAATGATTCATTAAAAGTAAAATTTGTAGGAAGAAGACACAAGTCAACATTTTATGTTCCATATTTCAAAAAGCAATACTTTGAAAAACTTTAATCTCTAGAGGTCCCTTCCAACTCCGACAATTCTGTGAATCTGTGAAAAAGTGTTTATTGTGATGCATATGGGTGTGTAATACAGACATTTATGGTTTTTTTGTTATTGCAGAAAAGTTGCTATCCTTGCTGCCTGAATATGTGGTACCATATATGATTCATTTACTGGCGCATGATCCAGATTTCACAAAACCTCAGGATATTGATCAGCTTCGTGATGTCAAAGAGTAAGTGACAAAAGATTCTAGAAGTCATCAACAACTGTTTAGCAGTGTATTCTGAAAGCCCAAATGGTAGCCTGTAGGTCACACCATAGTATACCAAATAAGTGCTTCTTTTACAGTGATGATTTTAGGTCTTTGTATTTGTGCTTAGGATTATCTGTAGATTGTCCCAGCACACTTAAGAGATGCCAGGTAACATCAGTTCAAGTATTTGTGAACTTTTAAAATACAGAGCTTCTCCAAGGCTCAAAAACATAATGCCACTGATGCTGGGTCAGAGTCCTGCTTCACTGGAAACCTTTTGGAAACCTTTATTTTTTGCCTCTTGCAAACCTACTAGAATTCGTGCTAAATTTGCTGCAGGCTTACCATTTGCATTATATGTCTCCAGTGCAGGCTTAGTGCTTCTTAACGCATTCAGCACAGATTATTGTATGCAAGCCTGTCATACAGAAGCTTGTTCTGTACTGTTTCCAGTTTGAGACTTTCTTGTATGCCTCAAGTAATCTTTCCTTTGTTAACTAGGACTCCTGTGTTCCTTTGTGTCCTGTACTGAATTAAAAAAAAATAGTTAAATTTTAACAGTTTTTAAAAATTGTTAAAGTGTCATGTCCACCAGCCTTGGTTTCAGTGGGTTTGGTTTTTTTCTTGTATTTATTTTTGGTGCAGCTGTGAGCTATGTTGTTTTGATACTACAAAGGCATGCATAACCACATGCTACAATATACATCATGAGAAAAGCAGTTTGTTCTTGGCATGAGTAGACCAGTTCGCATCTTAATTCTTTTTGCCCCTTTGCCTATGAGAGTCCAAGTCTGATTCTTTCTTTAAATGAAAAAGTGGTTATGTTCTGATTTTTGAGTTACTGGACTCATACCTGGTCAGAATGTGGTCAGCGAGGATTTCTTCCCTAACCAGCAAGCCTGCATCTTGTCCCAGGACTCCCAGTTCCTGGCAACATCTGAAAGCATCCTCCAGCGTGTACTTTCTCCAAAATGCATGGAACAAGTTCTGTTTTTCAGTTATTAATACTTCCTCTGAGAAGTGCTTTCTAGTGCACAAAGCTTTTTTGGACAGCCCTTGTGTAGCTTTCCTTTGTTGTCAAATTTCTTCCCTCATGTTTGTCACAGGCTGGCTGAAGTAGCCAGAGAGGCGTGCTCCAAACAAAGAAATACTCTCTGCAGGAATTTTGGCAGGAATACCTCTGAATAGCCTCCTGAGATAAATGCAAAAGACTTTTCTCATATAATGTAATACAGTGCTGCTTTCAAGAGCTCTGAGAGTCATGGTGTTCACTTTAAAGTGCTAACATAGATGCTTGCAAGCTTGGAAAAGCAGACTGGCAGTGTATTTTGTAGTTGACTCCCTAGTTCTTCTTGGTTTTACATTGCCTAAATACAGTCACGTAAAGTAAATGCATGCTTGGCAAGTTCCTTAAGTGTAATCTGTGATATTTATTGTTACAAAATTTTTGAAGCTTACCCTACAGAGGTATGTTTGGGTTTTGGTTTGATTTTTATCTTGAGACAATGTTTTTTCTTCCAAATTCACATGCCAGAAATCCTAAAACAGACCCAGAGAGTTAACCTGAGTTATATGACTGTGGTCCTCTAGGTGCTTATTTTTTTCTATGTGAAATCCCACTGTTGTTTTGGAGTGGTCTTGCTCAGGGTTGATTTATTTGATATGTTGACTTAGCAAGTCAAGCTGACATGCGTTAACTGGAATTACCGGAGTAAAATTTGTCCTCAATAGTAATCTTGGGACAGCATGGAGTTTTGGAGAAGCTGAAGTGCAGTGCCTTACTGGTCCAGTATTCATCCCATTTAAGTTCTCAAGAATAGCAAATAAATGGATGTAAAGGTATCTAGCAGATTTATTTACTATAGCATCTGTAGCTCATGGATGCAAGTCGGAATATAGATGTCTTATTTTATTTGAACACAAGGTAACTGTTCAGGTGTTTTGACAAAGCACATCCTTGTTTTGCTTTGATTTTTTTGAGAGAAATCTTCCTCCATCTCCCGCATTGCAATCTTTAATTTGTATTAGTTAAGAAGTTTGGGGGTTTTGTGGACAGGGAATTCTAATGTTCAGTCATCCTGTTTCCTGGTTTCTTTATTGGCCTGTTTCTACAAGGTAATCTCTCTTTGAGAGCTTCAGAATTAAATGAGCTACTGGCAAAGTCTGCATTTCTTGGACCCACCCATGTGTCTTTCCCAACTAAGTATTATTTTGCCATATTATGGCTGTTGCTGACCCTCTAAGCTGTGAAGCTTCATAGCAAATGATAGTGTGGATGGATTGCTTGTGCTTTAAGATTTTTTCCATTGTGATATAAAACAAACTTTTAGTCAAAATACAATGGGTTTCCTTATAAATAAACTAGATTTAAAGAAAGAAAATGGGAAAAGCCAATTCCATTATGTCTCTTTGTAAGGATTTCTTTTCCTACCATGTGGAGCGTTAGCAAGAATCTGACCTGCTTGATTTTGGATCTCCTCTCCTATTTGAATTCCAGTATTAAACCGTGTAGTGTGGATAACTGTGTAGCAGCAGTATAATTTGTTTGAGCCTCTTTTAAGTGTGGTCATCGTGTGTAGTTGATAGGAACACAGATATAGCCTGAGGTGGTGATTACAGAATTTCATCTAGATAATGGTAGCACCAGAATTTTTGCTCCTATTTATATTTGGAAGAAAAGAAAGTTGATTGGTTGGGCAGCATTTACAGATATAATAAGAAGCACACTAATTTGGCAGATTTATTCTGAATAGTATGATTGAGACTCTGTGTGTTAAAGGTCTAGGTTCTGTTTACACCTTCAGATGATGTTATCTGTTCATGGTATCTTCAAATTGATTGTGATTTCTCTAAGAAAAAGCTAGTACAGCTGACAGAAAATTTTAAGACATCGCTATATGTGGGAGCTGCAGTATAAAAGCTGGAATGTAATTGCTTGTGGTTTTATGGCTCTCTAGGTGCCTGTGGTTCATGCTTGAAGTTTTAATGACAAAGAATGAGAACAATAGCCATGCCTTCATGAAAAAGATGGCAGAAAACATCAAGCTTACCCGAGATGCTCAGTCTCCTGATGAGCCAAAGGCCAATGAAGTAAGAAATGCAATTCAGATAAGTGTTGGGTGATGGGCTCTGGATTTCACAAGCAGTTGATGAACAGGATTTGCAGGAAATCTGAAAGCACTAGCATTTTGATGGTCTTTTAGAGAGTGTTAATTGTGAGCATGGTCTGTATGTTGCCAGTCTTACTCCTTCAGAACCTTGCTGACCTGATCGAGCACACAATACCCAATAAAGTTAATAAATAAAACTGGTTAAATATTCCTGTTACTACCTGCTTGCCTGCCTTATTTTACTGCCTGGTCTCCCAACATAAATATCTTTTACTGTGAGGGAAAGAAATACTGTATTATATGGCTAGTGTTAAACCTACTAGTTTCTAACACAGATGAGAAGCCGTTTATGGTGATTTGATTGATAAAAGTTTCTGTTATACAGCAGGGGCATGTAAAGTATTGTTTGTTTTTATTAAATAGTATCGTACGAAAAATGGAGACCTCTGTATGTGTTGGAAGAGATGAGTGTGGTTAATCATGTGATTACAAAATAACATCCTTAGTGACAGTTATTTTAACACATAGATTAAGCTTTTTAAAGAACTGCATTCTCTCTACTTAAATAATTCCTAAAGCATGCTTTTCTTTTTTTCATTCAGAAACTTTACACAGTATGTGATGTAGCACTATGTGTAATCAACAGCAAAAGTGCTTTGTGCAATGCAGATTCACCGAAGGACCCTGTATTGCCAACCAAATTTTTTACACAACCTGAAAAGGTAAATTTGTTTCTTTAATTTTCAAAGTAATAAGGGGAAATGCTTTCACTTCTCTAATTCTGAGTTCCTGAATCCTTCTCCCGTTGCCGCTGAGCCTGGGTCTTCCCCAGTGCCCCCTGCTCTGCAGCATCAGTGGGGATTGCTGTCGGGGCGGGGGGTGAAGTCAGGTTTGATATACGTTTTGCATATATATATAGTTCACTATTTATTATTTCCTTATTCGTTAAATCTGTCTTAATTTTTTTTCCTATCCGTAAGTGTCTCTGCCTCATTCCCTTTTCCTTCCTGTTTGGAGAGGGGGTTAGAGAGCATCTGTCTGGGTTTAGTGGCCGGCCCAGCCCTAACCCACGACAAATTGAGAGCTGGTTATCTCCATAACATAATAAAATGAGGGGGAAAATGCATGTATTTTATGCTCAGCAAGTAAATTTTTTAACGTTGACTGTCTGCTATGCTACTCGTGTATGATGAAAGTGTGCCAGAAATGTTTGTAACCAGGTGAGAGCTGATTAGAATAAATACTGGTATTTTAGCACATATTGCAAGGTCATTTCATTGAAGTGTTTTACAAGTGCATCGGGATATATGAGAATACGTGTATGTTCTGACTCTGTGTCTGAATTAGAATGCAAAGCAGACAAGAAAAAAGGGAACTTTTTTTAATGTTTCTCTCTGTCAGTAGCTGTTTGGCTATTTGCTTGCTGTACAAGTTGGTCCTCTTATTGCCTAGTAATAGTGTTGGTGAGTAGAGCTCTCCTGTGAGCGATAGCACTACTGTTCTTCAAGAGGCATGCTTACAAAAAGTGTAAATGGAACCAAAGTAATTCTCTGGACCAGACTTGGTGTTGGTTGTATTGAAGAATACATTTCACAAGTTTCTCTGTTAATTAACAGCCTTTCCAGAGTCTGTTTAAGCAAAATTTAGTTTGCTTTTTTAATTGTGAAATGGCAGGTGCCATGGCAACAGGGAGATGGTGTCTGTGATAGCTACCTGCATTCAGATTTAGTGTTCTGGTCTGTGTAAACTGTACTCAGAGTGAGAAACTTAACTCTCAACTTGTTTAGAGAAAACAGCACCTTTTTTCCTCTCTTTGGATTTCCCATTAAAAAGATAAAAGTGAGAAGATAGAGCGGGCAGTTTTGTTTCATTTCAAACAATCCACATCATTCAAGAAGAAAAAACATTAATCCCAGCTTAAGGTGTGGCATACTGCCATTCAGTAATGCTTGCTACAAATCTCTAAAATACTGTTTTGACCTATCTTTCTTTGATTGATTTGTTTGTCAGCAGGTTGTATGGTGTGAAATATCTGTAGCACTTGATACTAGCATCTAATTTGAGAAGTCAGTCATGTATATATATATAAAAAAAGCCCTGCAAGATTGAGAAGTCAAACACAAACTGATTTTTATTTTTTTATACAGGATTTCTGCAATGACAGGAATTACATTTCAGAAGAGACAAGGGTTGTTCTTTTGACAGGAAAGGTACTGTATTTTGAGAAGTTACAGTTCTTTGAATATTACTTGTGATTTTTTTTAAATGTCCTGGACTGCTGTAGTTTGAAATTTGTTTTAAGAGTTTGTGTACGATAATTTCTAATACTTTTATTTGATGACATAATTAATGTCTTTAACATACTATCTGGTGAGTACACACCACCAAGATTCTTATGTGTGCACGGAGGCATAGATTCTTGATTGCCTACAGTTTTTCACATAGCTACAGCTTTTTCCATTATGCAAATAAGTGTGGCATGGAGTTACAGTGCACATATTGAATTGTGACACCACAAATATTGGAGGTCTTAAATTTTCAATATTAATATTTTTAATATAGTTGTTAATGCTGTTAAATGCAATTGCAAATGTCTACACCCTTTTAAATATCTTACTTCAGACTGAATTTGGTTGATACCTTCATGGGGCAGAGAAAATACCATTGCAGAAGGGAGGTGTGGGGCAGCACAGAGCAGCAACAAAAAAGTCATAAAAAACAGAATCTATTTTTATATCTTTTGCCATCAGCTGTCCTTTATTAGGATTCTGAAACTGTCTTTCCTAGGTTCTGGTTAAATTATGTTGAAATGGTTTTTAGTCAAATGCTGGGGTTTGCCCATGACAGGGAAATTGGACTAGATGATCTCTAAGGTCCCTTCCAGCCTATGCCATTCTAGGATTCTGTGATTCTGTGATAATTTTCCTTGAGCTTAGTGAAAGAATGCTGGCTGGCTGATAAAATATAAAATCCTTACAACAGTATAATCATGGTTCTAATGTAAATTCTAATGTAAATTTTCTAATGATTCTAATGTAAATTTCATGTGCATTTATTTATTAGTTTTCATGTTTTCTGTTCCATGAACTGTTAACTGAATTAGTTTCTGTGGCAGTTGTTTGTTGTAAGAGTAGGGACGAGTGAGCACTTGTAGATAGCAGTATCATTAAAAATGGCTGCTTCTCACACTGATTTTTCATTTGTACAAAAATTTTCCACTGTCAGAGCAGTTCATGTGGGTGAGGTTTGCTCATTTGGTAGAATCCCAACTCTACTTGCTTTATGTTCACCCTCTGACACCAGCCTGGATGCTGGAAGGGAGGGGGCAGGCAGATGTTAGACACCTTTTTTTTGGCAGCAGCCAGTACCAGCTTGGTGCTTTAAATATCCTCAGAAGAAGGTATCTGTCTACTGCTGTTTCACCTTTGATAGTGTTCAAATGTAATGAATGAAGCATCTGAAGGAAGTTTCATTGGTTGTGTTAAAGTCAGTACATTTCTCTTTTGACAAAGCTTTCAGCAATGTAGACTAAAGCTATTTCTCCACTATAAAAACACACCTTACTGCTTCTCTCTTGCGTTCTGTTAAAATGGAGTTAGACTGGGGGGGGAGGGATGTTCCATACTAAGCTAGCAGTATTTAGGTAATTTTCAGTGTTCTGGGAAAACAAACATTTATTCCATGCTTTAATAGAATACGCAAACGCGCCCTTTTTTCCTGCCTACTTCCATTTCGGAAAATGCAGATGTGGTGTAAGGATACCCCACTGACTCTGAACAACGGTCCTTTTTGGCCAGGTATTGTTTCTCCAGAGGGCCAACACAATTAGGGAGGGAGTGCAAGTCTAGCCACTTTCTGCAGTACCTTCCCCTTCTTGCTCTCCCAGCGTTCATAATTTTTATAATGGGATGCTAGACTCTGCATCTGCACCTGTTGGTTTTGATATCTGCTCACAGACTTCTACCCAAATTTATCTGCTCTGGTTTTAAGCCTCCTGATGTTCTGCCTTCACAACCTCTTATGGCAGTAGGTGCCAGGAATTCGCAACCTGCTGATTGTGCAGGAGCACTTCCTTTTTTCTCTGGAACATTCTTCTCTCCTCTGATAGCTGTGCCAGATGCTTCCTACTTTTTGTAAAATACTCAGTAAATTGAGCAAATATTATGAGAATAGTATGTTTAAGTAAATGTTGTGCAGTATTAGCATGGAGATGATAACAGCTATGGAACATGTGCTCGGCAACAGGCTGTTTCTACGGAGATTGTTGCGCTTTTTTGCCAGCCAAATGTTTTCCAGCATCTGTAGTATCTTTCTGCTGTCTGCTCCCTTATAACTTCCACGCATGGGAGTTATTTTTTCTTGTGGGAATGTCTCAATAAATTGACTTGGTCTCTGAGGAAATGTAAAATTATATGAAGAATGTGACATGTCAGTTATGAAAACTTTCTTGACTCTTCTCCAGAAAAAAACTTCCTGCTGCCTACCCAGACTGACCAAATCAGTCAACGGACACCAGCCTTAACAAGTTGTAAAATACTGTCGCTGTATCGAAGAACCTCAGAGTGGATAGTGTTAAATATTTTTATACTAGCTTTCTTATAGTAAAAGCATACACATTTCCTCCTGTGTCAGTGAACCTAATTCTTCACTACATTTTGGAAAGCTTTTCCAAGAGGTGCTTTGCTTTGCAAGTATAGGATGTTAGAATCATAGAATTTCTCAAATTGCAAGGGACTCTAGGAGTCATGACTTCCAACTCCCTCCTCTTCACAGGACTACCTAAAAATAAACCATACGATGACAAGCATTGTCCAGACGCTTCTTGAACTCTGACAAGCTCAGTGCCATGACTGCTTCCCTGGGGGAAGAGATCACCCCTCAGCCTTCTCTTCTCCAAGCTGAACAAACCAAGTGACCTCAACCCCTCCTTATAAGTCTTGCCCTCAAGGCCTTGCAGCACCATCCTTGTCACCCTCCTCTGCACACACTCTAATATTCTGATGTCCTTCTTACATTGAGGCACACAGGACTTGAGGTGGGCTTGCACTGGTGCAGTGCACTGTGGGACAGTCACATCCCTTGTCTCGCTAGCAATGCTGTGCTTGATGCATCCCAAGCCTTTTTGGCTTCTAGAACACACTGACTCATATTCAGCTTGCCAACAACCCAAACCCTCAGATCTTTTTCTGTGTGGCTGCTTCCCAGCTTCTCATCCCCCAAGGTATATGTGTAACCAGGCTTACTCCATCCTAGGTGGAGAATCAGGCACTTGCTCTTGTTAAATTTCATGCACTTGGCGATTGTCCAGTTCTCTAGTCTATCCAGACCTCCCTTACAGAGAGATCTTATAGGCCCACAAGTTCCCCTCCATTTACAAATGACAAATAAATCTCGGAGGACACCTTTCCTAGTCAGCTCCCTTAGTACCTTGGAGCACAAGTCTTTATGAGGAACGGCTAAAGGAGCTGGGATTTTTTTAGTCTGGAGAAAAGGAGGCTGAGGGAAGACCTTGTCGCTCTCTACAAGTATCTGAAAGGAGATTGTAGTGAGGTGGGAGTCAGTCTCTTCTCCCAAAAAACAAGTGATAGGACAAGTGGAAATGCGTGCACATTGTGACGGGGAGGTTTAGATTGGATATTAGGAAAAAATTCTTTACTGACTGGTGAGGCATTGGACCAGGCTGCCCAGGGAAGTGGTAGAGTCACCATCCCTGGAGGTGTTCAAAAAATGTGTAGATGTGGCACTTCAGGACATGGTTTAGTGGTCATAGTAGTGTTAGGTCAGTGATTGGACTTGATGATCCTAGAGGTCTTTTCCAACCTTAGTGATTTCATGGTTCTACCTGCACCAAGAAGTTACCTTCAATGTGCTTCAGAAATTTCCCCAACCTGGTTGTCTCCATTGTATGATATTCTCAGCTGATGTCTGGGAAGTCAAAATCACCCATAAGGTGACAAGGGCGGTTCATTAACAGATAGCCTTTAATTCCTTGTAGGATAATGTAGTGGTGTTCTTGTCCTGGCTGGGTGGTTGACAGTAGACTCCCACAACAACATCTACTTGATCTGCTTTAGCCTTCATCCTTACCCCCAGAGGCTTTCCCCCATATTGAGACTGAAAGGATATTGCCACATCCTTTCCGTCTTCTAATATTGCCCAACATTCTGGCTTTTGTTGAGTCTTCTCCAGCTGCTATCCCTTCAAAGCATGAGAGAGAGAGAGAGCAAGGCAATCAACATGTGCTTTTAAATTATAAGAAATAGAAGTAGGTTATTCAGTGGGCTTTCAGTAGAGATGAGGTCTGTAGCTCTAACTGATGGCACCATGATTAAGACTGTTAATCCAGAAAAAGTATTTTAAAATACTCGAGGAAAATATTTTAAAAAATAAATATGTATCTGAAGTTTCCATCTTCTAAGATGTAAACATTTTCTTCTAGCCAAAACCAACTGGTGTATTAGGTACAGTGAACAAACCATTATCTGCAACTGGAAGGAGACCGTATATTAGAACTACAGGATCAGAGACTGGAAGCAATATCAGTGTAAACTCTGAGCTGAGCTCTTCTGCAGGAAACAGATCAAGGTACAGGAGTTTGAAATTTCTTTCATCGACTCATTATTCCTCATTCTCTAGTGTGCTTGGGTTTTTTAGGATAGAAGATGATTTGGTATCTATGCCTGTGTGTTTGAAGAGTGTCTATTATGTCCAGTTTTTAAAAATATAATACTTTTCTATAGGTAAAATCTCCATCTTTTGCTTTTTGGCTTGGGATTTTTTTAGTAGATAAAAATTCAGTATGGTGTGTAGGTGTGGCCTGCCTGTAATCACATATAATACAGTGGAAGCGACACTATACTGTCGGAAATTTTAGTAGTTAATATATTCACATCAGAAAATATATTAATCGAAGAGACCAGCCATAGTTAATACTAAACAGATTTTGCAAGTCACACATTTTGGATGTATAAATTAGGACTAATCCTGATTGGTAACAAGAAACATTTTTGATGTAGATGACATAATCTAACCTATTTAAGATTAAGAACAATTAAAAAGAGCTTGCTGAGGAGTACCAGGTACTCAGTGGAGAGATGCAACATATGATTGTAATATTCGGTCTTTCTTCTAGTAAATGTTGTTTTTACGTGGATCCAGAGTTTTTAAATTTGTCTTAATCTGGAGAAACAGTTTACAATTTCAAATTTTGATATTGTTTATTTTGTTGTGGAATTGATTAACTGGGTAAGGTAAGGGGTTAAAGTTGAGAAAGTCAGCACTAGTTACTACTTTTCATAAGGCCAAAGTATAACTCCATTCTGAATTTGTTTTATAAGTGTGCATGATTCATGCTCTTATAATCTTGATAAGTTTTTTTTTTAACTGTTAGTTTCTAAAACTATTGTGTGTTTGTGTAAATTAACTTGAAGTTTGAGCATTGATGATCTTTATTTTTCTTCGCTAACTTTGGCAGTACTGGCTTTTTCTGTCTCGGAAAAAAACACGGCTTCATTTAGAGCGTTGATCTTAGTTTGCAGAAAGAACTATATGGCATTGTGTCTGTGATACAGGATTTGGCTCAATGGCTAGCCAAGCCCTTTCAGACCTTTCCCAGTTCTGGGAAAGAAAATGTAAGTGTAGTCTTGGGCAAATTCAACTATCTTTTAACTAATTAAGCCTGCCTGCACTGATTTTTTTCTTTTTTGCAAATGTTTTTACAAACATTTTTCTTATTTTGTCCTGTATATTTTGCGTTTATTTTGTCTTCAATTATGCTACCAGGGAACAAAGTTCAGATATATCGGAAACTGGCGTCAGTGAAAATGATGAAAATCCCGTGAGGATTATTTCAGTCACACCAGCAAAGACAGAACCTGTGAAAAACAAGGTATGTCTGGAGATTTTATGGATTTTAGTTCTATAATAAGCTTGGCATTGAGGGTTTATTCAGTACGCATCACTGCGGGTGGTATCTGAGGAACTGCTAATGTTTTATTTCGTTTCATGTACTTATATCCCTTTCGTAGCCCAACAGAAGTTCCCTTGTTTTCAAAACTACTATTTGTTTTATGCAGAGTAATTAATAGAGCTCATGCTCAAAAATAGCACAGGCAGATTTGTTTGTTCAGTCTAGGGGAGAGAAGCCTTTCAGGGGATCTAATCAGTCTTGCAGTATCTAGATGGTGACAGGATAAAAGGCTACAGGCAGAAGTTGCTTCAGGGGAAATTCTATCTGGATGCAAGCAGGAAAAAAATAGAATTCTCCATTGCAAGGACAATTAAAAATGGAGTAAGTTGCCCAGAAAAGTGATGGAATGTTGCTTTTCACAGCTTGGCTTGTCAGGAGCCCTAGATAACTCCTGAGACTGTGCTTTCAACAGAAGGTTTGACCAGATGACTTCCAGACATCCGTTCTAACCTAGATGATTCTGTGTTTCTAAAATCAAAATAGTTTTTTTGTAATAATGTAAGGATACATAGATGGTTCGTGCAGTATTTTAAGAAGTTACATATCTACTCAGTCTTTTATGATTAGATGAAATCAGAGTAATAAGCAGATGTTTTGGATTTGTTATCAAATAGAAAAACTTTTTCTTCATTTTTTTAAAACAACAAGCTAATGAAGATGATCTTGCCCAAATGTCAACATATGGTTCCTTTTTGGGGTCTTTTTCCCCAAAATAGGGTTGCTCTGATAAGTTAGATAAGTTAGGCAAAGCATTTATGACAGAAATCTTCAAAAATGTTTTCTAAGTTCTCGAAACCTAGCTCTATGTGAGGAGTTGGAAGGGACCTCTAGGGATCATCTAGTCCAGCCCCCTGCCAGAGCAGGATCCCCCAGGACAGCCACAGGAACGTGTCCAGGCGGGTGTTGAAAGTCTCCAGAGAAGGAGATTCCACAACCTCTCTGGGCAGCCTGTGCCAGTGCTCAGTCACCCTCACCGTAAAGAAATTTCTCCTCATGTTGAGGTGGAACTTCCTGTGTTCTAACTTAAACCCATTACTCCTTCTTCTATTACTGGGCACCACTGAGAAGAGATTTTCTCCTTCCTCTTGACACCCACCCCTCAGATATTTATACACATTAATAAGGTCCCCTCTCAGCCTTCTCCTCTCAAGGCTAAACAGCCCCAGTTCTCTCAGTCTCTCTTCACAGGAGAGATGTTCCAGTCCCTTAATCACCCTCGTAGCTCTCCGCTGGACTCGCTCCAGTAGGTCCCTGTCTCTCTTGCATTGGAGAGCCAAAACTGGACACACTATTCCAGGTGTGGTCTCACCAGGGCAGAGTAGAGGGGGGAGGAGAACC
>NW_009716503.1:80359-91641 GCF_000703405.1 Apaloderma vittatum
TGCTGAACACACTCTATTTTTTTGATTTGTTTGTTTGAAATTGCTAAGTCATCCCAGCCATACTCCTTCAGCACCCTTTTCTCTGCCCCTCCTCCCAGCTGCTTGGGAACGCAGTGTCCCAGGGAAGGGCCAGCACCCAGTTGCTTCCTCTTTGTTTCCACATGAATACTTCTCCTGTGTAGAGTCCCACATTGCCACCACCCTCTCTATTTCACATGTACAAACGCCACTTCATGAAATTTAATCAGTTCCATTGCCTTGTTCAGTGAGGAGAAGAAAATGCATGTTAGGCCATACCTATTCAGATGTGACAAAAAATTTACAAAGACAGCAAGTTTCATTGTGCTGCGTCTTAGTCCCTTCATTCCCTGCAGTCCTTGGCTTTCTCCTTTTACTGGCATTTCGGGCTTTGGTAATCTGCATCTTTACTGAAGGTTGGTTTCAAAATTTACATATACTGAAGTAAATACCATTCACTGTACCACTATTGTTACTTTTGCTCCTCAGTTCTCTCCTGTCAGTTGGCAAAGAGGCAGTAAAAGGAGCTCGCCGAGAAGGACTGTCATGGGAGGAGCCAAGATTATTAGTTTTACTGTAATCTTGCTTTCAAGCAACTGAAAGATATGGTTGGTGCAGGTATTAACGTTACACACAGTGTAGAAAATCTTTTTGCAAGATTAATGTCTGAAAGCCCGTTTAGTAAAACTTGTTACTAGGCCTAAGACCACATGGTGGGGTTTTTTTAAGAGCACTCACTGTTTTATGAACTCGTGCTTCTTCCAGAGGGAGGTAGCAATTTGAGTTTGCCTTTAGGAACCTTACTTCTCCTTCACATTTATGATTTTTATTTTCTAGGAGATTAATTCTGATCAGGCTACACAAGGAAACAGCACTGAACGTGGGAAAAAAAGAACAGCGACAGCATCTGGAACTGAGAATATTCATCAAAAACCAGAAGAAAAAAATGTAGATGAAACCGGACCATCACTCGCAGCAAAAACCAGGAGAGGGCGTCCAGCCAAACCAGAACCTCAGGGTACCACTGCAAAAAATGAGGAAACAAATAAACCACCTGTCAGGGGAAGGAAAAGGGCAGCAGTCAGTCAAGAAAGTCCAGGGAGTTTAGAGGCAGGTAATGCCAAAGCACCAAAACAGCAAGACACAACAAAAAAGCCAGCAGCGACACAGAGACAAATTGATCTACAAAGGTAAAAAATAACTAATAAAATAACTAATAAAATAGAGTGGGCCTTTCCTGTCTTTAACAATAAACCCTGAATTTACAATTATAACAGGTCTAGCATAGTTAAAGGGCACAACTAAACCACAATGATTTATAAATACCATGATAGAACATACCTTGCATTGTGTTCTGTTTTTCAAAGTTACCAGAGCAGCTGGATTTGGAGAAATGAAATTGTTTGGTCAGAACAGGATAATCTAACCTGTTTTCACCAAATTGTATTTTTTGTCTGTTGCATCCTGGTTCCCTTTACTAGCATTACTGTGTAAAAGAAGTAAGAGTTAAGAGTGTTTCAGTGCATTTATTAATGCCAGGTACGCAGGAATTTGGGTGCTCTGCTCTGCTTCAGTTCATTGATAACAGAGGCTTGAAAACCAATCATTGGTAATGAACAGAAAAATTTGTAATTCTAATTGTATTTCTTTTCTGATATTTTGGGTCTGTGCTTTTTAAATATTAACAATATTTTAACATTTTAAGTAAATCAAAAGCAGAATATGGAACAGAACGGTGCTTGGATGATTATTTTTCTATACTCTAGTGCTTAAATTGGATTTGGTTTCCAATATGAACCACAAATGCGCATAAACACCGAGAGATTTGTTTAGCTGAACCTGATACAATAATAATTTTAGTGCAAAAAATGTCCTAAGTTTTAGAGCAGTTACATGAGGTGAGCATACCAGTGTGCTGGAAGAAATCATGAAGTAATCTAGAAGGAGAAAAAATTACTTGAATGGTTTCTTTCTAGAGATTTTATAAATTGAATATCTTGCAGAGAGCCTAAATCCAAAAGAATCACCTTTTTCTCTCACAGCAAGGTTCATACACTAGTAATTTGTTCAGTCTTTCAGGAGAGTGATATTTATGTACTGCCTTGCAATGCTTGTTTTATACATCCAATTTCTTTAAGTCTTCATAAGAAATTGCACTATCCGTAGCCTTTAATAAGCCAACTGTACCAGACAGCTTCTTTAAAATATGTAATACCTCAGTGTTTCTTGGAAAAAATACCAAAACATTGTTAACGTTTTTCAGAAGCCAGGTGCTGGGAAGTGATGGCGATTCACTGTTGGAGATAGACTCAAGTCCAGAATATTCCCAAAATGCAATGGATCTTTTTAAGGCCTGTGGGAGCAGCCAGGAAGATACTGAGGATACAGAGATAGCAGAGGGAGGCTTCCTTAAGGTGTAGCAGGCATCTTATACAGGACAATTCTGTGTTTGATTGTTTTGGGTTTTTATTGTAGCTTATACAGTAAAGAGTAAAAGAAAATCGTCTGTCTTCTAGAAAAATGTATGTAAAAATAGCTGTCCGCTAGGTTTCGTTTTTTGCTTTTAAGTAGACATGTGCAAGTTACCTCAAATATTTGAAAAACACTTGAAGCAGTGCTTGTTCTTAAGTAAGGCAGACTGGTTTTATAAACCTGAGTAATTAAAGAGAGCTAATTAGAACGTTACCATCCTTATTCTCTGATTCCAGTGAAAGCTATTGATAAATGTATTTCTGTTTATGCTGAACAAAAATATTACTCACTTATGGAATTATTATTATTCAGCTTCTGCTTTTTCAACTTTGTCAGGAAGTTGTGCTGTGCAACAAGGAAATTCAGTTATGTTCAATTAATTATGTAACCATTGTGAAGATGCAAGATGGCTTTGGAAGAATCACAGGATAAAGAGTGTAAAAGCTAAAATATAAAAGATCTAGGTAGGATTTGGATGTAATTTCTATGTCCTTACGATTAACTTTTATTTCCTTTTCTCGCCCCAAAAAGGTAAAAAGAAAACTTGCTCGAAAAGGGAGGAAATGAAGGCCAAATAAAGGCATGCTCCAAGCTTCTGCAAAAACTAGGATTCAGAAATTTCCTGTACAGGAACTGAAATTACTTCAAAACACACAGCTTTCAGCTCTGAAACCAGAAGGAAAACTATGCTTCCCTTTCACGTGAAATTAATCCTTCTCAATGGAAATGTAAAGCAGAAACTCTTGAGAAAGAGGCTAAAAGCATCTGTACTTATTTCCCCAGAGACTTTTTTTATGAAAAGTCAATAATTAAGCAAATTGCTTAACACTTGGTTCCAGTTCCTGCATTCTGGAGTTTAAAAGTGTATTTACACCATTAATTTTCATGCTGCATTTTTTTTTAAAGAAAGTCAGAGGAGGTCCTTACACTGACATTGAAAATTCATGATCCTAGAGCCAGGTATTCCCATGTTTCACAGAAAAAGTAGAAGTCTACTGAATGGATTTTAAACAAGACTAGAGGAAAAAAAAAATCACAAAAAAATTTTTTTGCTTTACTTTTGGAGACTGTTTTATGTATAATTCTTTCTGCCTGCCTACTTTTCTGCAAAAATAAGATGTACAGATTTCAGTTCCCTGCTATGAAAAGTCATGTGGTGGCAATTTTATAAATGTTGCTTTCTGATTTTTATCAGAGTGGGAAAGTAATCACTTAAAATTATTATTAATTCGCAAGTAGACATTTCATTTTTTTTAATTTTCCCTCCATTTTAGTTTAATATAATTTGCAATAAATGTACATATTGATGTTTGTTTTATAAAAACATATATCACTTTTAAGTGTTTTTACTCCTGCGGTTCTGTTGGAATATTCTAAATTTTAAAGGAGTAAAGACAGTCCAGCATTTGATTTTATAATGTTTGTCACCAGATTTTTATTATTGATGTAAAGAAAAAAAAAATCAATTTTTAAAAATAGTTGGACTTTGGCAGCTTTGTAAGGAAAGTTGGAAATGTTTAGGATTGCTCTCAATTTTAAGCATTGTGCTGATTGGAAGTAAGTCTGTTTTGCATTTTGTCTTCCTGTCCGGGCTCATTTTTTAATGTTTATTTTAGAAGATTGTTGCATCAATATTATGTTTCCTGGCATTGTTCAGCATAGATACAGTGTACACTTTTATGTACACATGATCATATTTAAGTTTGTTGCATAAAATAAACGCTTCTAGGTGTCACGTGCAGTCTTTTTTTTAAAATTCTTTTTTTCCTTCTTTTGTTTAAAAAATTTTCTTTCACAGAAAATTACTTGCTGTATCTGTGCATGGTCTTGGATTCGATAGAAATACCGTCTCGAACAAAGGAGTTGTAACGCAGACAGAGTGTAAAGGATTGAGGGGGTTTGAGGTCAAGTCACGGTGCTTTATCTTGTAAAGTTGTGCGGGGGGAAGAAGGGGGCAGCTCCTCGGAGTGACACAAAGGAGTCACTCGCTTGCCCTGTGCCTCAGTTCCCCGTTTCCCTTCTGTCAATTGTCCTGAACTCCCTCAGTTTGCTGTTGACGAGCTGGATGCTGTTGACGTTGGTGACAGATGACTTGCTCTCCTGAAGCAGGCAGGGTGCGGTTCTCTGCCGGTAAACAGCGACAGGGTCTCTCTTATTGAGGGTTTAAGCAGCGTTACTGTTATTTTTCCTCTGAAACAGAAAAGCAGGCTCGCTCTCCACTAACAGAAACGCAGCGTCTGCGACTTGTTCTAAAGCAATCCGCCTTGCTTTGGCTTGAAAGATCTGAAAACCTTTTGGCAGGGGGCAGCTGGGTGATTTTAAAAGCAGTTAATTATGCACCCACCAGGGCTTTGAGATCTAAAACCTGAAATAATTTCGTAAGATGGATTAACCGATCACAATGCAGTTTCTTTTGTAGTGCTCTGGTTAAATACTTCCCTTATGCAAAAGTTAGGGTATTTTGGTTTAAACCAATTTTAAAATGTTTTTGTTAGGAGTTTTTAGGTGCTACCCAAAAAAAACCCTGCTCTTTTAGAGATGAGCTTTGGTCTGCCTCTCACTGATTTGAAATCTGGACTTGACAAATCTTGCAGATACTCAGAATCGTTTCTAAAAGCTTTGATTTTTGTGAAGTGGATAATTGTTGGAGTTGTTTGTTGGGTTTTTTTTCTTCTCTTCCCCTTATGGTCAGGTTTTTAATCAGTTCAAATGTCAAGTTAGTCAAGGACAGGGTAACTTAGATTAGGAGTTTCTGTACGTTCAGTGCTACCCTCAGATCAGGGGTTTCAGTTGTATTTCTACCTATTTACATAGAGTTTCTTTCTTCTGTTTTGTTGTGTTGTTTTTTTTTCATCAGGTAACATTTGACTTACTTCCGTGTACCGATTAGCATTATGGCTGAAGAAAACCGGTACGTTCATGCAGGAAATTATGCTGGGCGTAATTACCTGAGCATAAACGTGGCATGCAGACTATAGGAAAAGGCCTGCTGTTTATTTTTCAGAAATTGCCCCAGACCAGGCTGCGTTAACAGAATTTCTCAGCCTGCCCCGTGCTGCTCCCTCGGCAAAGTCCCGAGAGCACCTGCGGTGCCGTTCCGAGCTGCCTCAGTGATGGACGTCTTCTGAGAACGGCCTCCCCTAAGGCCAGGGGGCATTTGCAGCAGTCGCGCTTCTGTAGCTGGAGCTGTCGGCCTTTGTAACAAATACAGGGAAGTACAGGCATAGTTTTTTATACACAGGCAATTTATGCATTGCTGGGAGTCCTGATGCATTAAAAATACAATCTATAAAAACGTAATCGGTATAAAACTGTGGAATTGAAGGCAGATTATTCCCAAGGAAGAAGCAGGGATTTTCTGCTTGGCCATATATTAGTTTTCTAAAATTTTACGTAAGAATGGGGATTCTGTCATTGTAATAAGAAAACTGATGCTCACTTTTTTACTTGTTAACGTGTGATAAAGAATAAAAGGAAGCCCAAGAAAGCCCAGTCTTTATGGCTTTTATCCACTGTCGGATTTAAAGGTGCTGAGGTTTCACATTTGGTTACATAGTTCTCATCATCTTTAAGTTCCCATCTTCATGAAAGTGTGGCTTTATTTCTTAGCAGACGTACATTTATTTCTGTTTCATTGTGTCCTCTGATACCTGGACTGGTGCACGGCTTTCATAACAGAAAGGCAGGAAAGCTGTTCTGAGAACATACTTTTTAAACCTCTGCTACTCACCAAAATTAAACCTCAAGAGTTGTTTTAAGACAATAACGTTTTCTAGAGCAATCTTAAACAGGACTAATTATATGCATTACAAATCTGTTCTGCACATGCTGACAAGCCTTAAAGGTTTAGAACTGGTAAATAACAAATCCTTACGTAAAATGTACTTCCTAGAGTTAGATACTCTAGCACACGTTGTTGGACCAAGCTCAGCATCAGGCTTGAGTTTCAGGTTAGCAGGTGGGGCCATCACAGCTGAACTGCCTCCTCTAAAAATCCAAAAAGATTCAGGATCACCAAACATTTGCAATACGCAGGAAATTTGCTTCTTTAAGAAATCATCCTTGTGGCTTGCTTGCATTTTTATCTTTATCAGCAGCTTGGCTTGCACATGTCCCAAAGCGGTGTTCAAGGAAATTAGCCCAAACTAAAGAAGCTGGACTGGGAAGTCTGTTTGCTGGCCAGGCTGCAGATGTGCAGAGCTGATAGCCAAGTCACGGAGCAGCTGGTCTTAGCCCAAGGAATGGTGTCTTGGTGCAGGAACAGGTTTACGTAGGAAGTAGCGAGGTGTTAAACAGCAGTTAGCAAAGTACAGCAGCACTTGATAAGTCCCTGGAAGCCCTCCTCTGCCTAAATTGCTGATAAGGAGGGAATCATCCTGCCGATGAGTTCCGCAGGTACTCAGACAGTCAGAGGGAAGCTCAAATTGTAAGATGAAATACTCTTGAACTTCAAAGACCATCAGCAATTTCCACTCCTTAAAAGAGTTTTTAAGCCCCGTGTTCCCTTTGCCTCTGTTGCCGGAAAGCAGCAAACAAGACTGGGCTTCCTTAGGTGCAGAAGAACATGAAAGTCCTGGTACAGAAGCGGAGGTGGTGGCTGACAGTCTGGGTCAGGAAAGTGGATCCAGAATTTCTTATTCTTATAGTTTTACCGCATGAGAGAGTAAAGCAGGTGAGCAACCCCATTTCTTCCATCTCTCCCACTGTGATCTTCTGTTTCTACCTGAAGGTGGCCAGTCCCGTGGCTCCCATCAGAGATTCCTTAACACCAAGTCATGGTGGTGACCCACAGGATAATGACTTCCACAAACCTGACTCACTTAGACTACTTTAAATTCAGAGTAGGAACACCTCTCACTCAAGGCAAGTGCCTGGCCTTATTTTCTGCAGTCTGAAAGGAAATGAGCAAGTTTTTGGTATTTGCAGCTGCTTGTAAAGAAACAAGTGGGACCACAGCAAGAGGTTGATTCAGGCTTGTTCTGGGTCAGGTGACCTCCCCCTCACTCGGGCTGCAAAAGCCGAAGCAGCAACCGCGCTTGCTGCAGGAGTCGGTAGGAGCAGCGCTGTGCCTGAACTCGGCTGGCATCACACCTGTGTAGAGACGATGGGAGTGCGTTCCTCAGATCCTTGGTGTCGCTCACAGGGGCTCGATGCAAACTGCACGTGAAGAGTTAGTTCAACAGGCAGCCTGCAGTCATCATACTCTGGAAGATGTTCTCCCAACGTGATGGAAAGACCTGTCAGATTCTCAACAGAACATCTGTTTCTGCCTAGAAAGCGCAAGTCATGACAAACTTTATCAGGGAACTGCCTGACTGTGCAACAGCTGGGTGTTGCGACCCAGCCGGAGGAAGAATCAGGACTCTTGGTGACCCCTTTAACTTTGGCAAGGAACGATTCTATGGCTCTAAGAAGCTGTTAAACTTGGAAGCTAATGGATTCATCACCAACTCTGCAGCTAGATCCACGGTCAGGAGAGCCAAGGCATCCACGGGCAGTGCAGTTGAACCCTGCGTTACTTGGTGAGGAGGGAGAGCCATCAGGAGACACGTCTGCTCTCCCTTTACGGAGGTAACGTGAGCTAACGTGTAACTCGCTGAAGTCGTGCTGGCAGCAGTGCAGTCTCGGCAGCACATCAGCTGAGGCAAGAGGCGTGACCCAATACCTTTGTGGACGCTGAGCATCCTCCCACGACAAGATTGTTATTTCAACAGCCACAAGAGCTCGGATGTGCCTGTTCGTAACGCCACAAGTCAGGCATGCTCCAGAACAAGAAATACGTGTTTTGCTCCTGAAGTTGAGGCGTTTAATTCTCCTCTTATTGCCCTGGAAGCAGAGGTTGATGTGTGTTGACCCCAATAGACCAAAGCTTCTGAAGCAAGAGATGGTGGGTGATTATGGTTGACTTGCTTTGGTGATGGGTCCAGTGGCTGTACAGCAGGTACGTTATCACTTTGTCGGTGTTAATCTGATTTCTTAACCTTGGCATGGCAGAGTTGCAACAGCCAGTGTCTGGCTGGGCAGCAGGGACAGAGTCTGGCCCCACGGAAAGCTGGGACGCTCAGAATATTTTGCCTTGAGGTGTAAGTGAAAACTCAATATACCATTTGCTTTGCTGTACATTCAGCTGCCTTTGCATCATCCATCTCCCTACTGCCCCCAAACCAGAAATGGGGTGGGCTTAAGCTAGTGTCAGAGGTCCAAGCCATCAGTCTTCTCCTCGCTGGAGGCTTATGTGCTGTCTCCAGAGCACATGCAGGGTGCCCTGCATGAACACTGCGCTGCTCCCTGTTGCCCACAGGTAAGTTCTTCTCCATCTCCTGTGACACTAGGGGAGGTTGTCACTGCCCAAGTAATTCATGGCAACACCCCCTGCCCACTTCCATCCCCAAGGAAAGGAGAGAACAATCTGTATTCTGGATAGTGGTAGGAGCAATCACCGTTCATTCTTCCTCACACCATTACACCAGGACAGGATCTGAGCTGGCATGTGGACAAGGAAGCCACTCTGCAGACTCTAGGAGTGGACATGACCGCACTAGCTCAGTGCCCTTCCTTAGTGCCCTTCCCCATCCCTGTTTCTCAGCCTTCCAGCTTCCTGGCTACTCTTCAAGGGCCTTTTTGCTGTATCCATCCATGCCTGTACATTGCGTTTTCTTCATTACCTTCTTGCTTTCTTCCTTGTGGCCTTAACTTCCAGCATAAAGAGGAGTTCTGTGTTTCTGATGCTTCCGGGGGGATGCGTTCAGTTTACCGGCCTCCGCTTTAGTAACAAGATTTTAAACTGTTTTTTGCTGCAAGCACTCTCCATCGTCAGAGTAGGTGTCCTCCCTAATTCAGCACAGGCTGTCGCTGTTCCTTGTTCCCTTTGC
Source organism: Apaloderma vittatum (assembly GCF_000703405.1). Taxonomy (NCBI): domain Eukaryota; kingdom Metazoa; phylum Chordata; class Aves; order Trogoniformes; family Trogonidae; genus Apaloderma; species Apaloderma vittatum. The sequence goes on from NW_009716503.1 coordinate 89,722, forward strand.
TAAGCGGGGAGTCGTTTCTCACAGAGCACCTACCGTGCAGGTTCTAGCTCCGGTAACCTGTGCGTTACTGAACATCGCTGGGTCTGTGAGCCACACGTAGTCATCGCAGGAGCTGTCTGAGAGTCTGTGAAAAGGTGCTGAATGGCCAAATCTCCAAATGTTTCAGGGAAATCTGTTCATCTGGCCTATTGCAAGCTATCACAGGAGATCCAGCATTCCCTCACCCGAAAGGAGTGTGTATTTTCAATCTTTTCTGGCTTTACAGGTGTATGAAACACCAAACCCTCACAGACTGTACATATCAGCTCATGGTGGCATTTACATTCCTGTTGTGTTGCTAATGAGGTGGATGTAGTCATCTCGCTGGCTTTCCAGGTTTCAAAGGCGTCTTCCTGGTAAGATCATCCAACAGAGCTTATCAACATGTATAAATACATGAAGGGGAGAGCACAAATGGATACACGGAAAGGGCTTGGAGGTACAACCCTAGAGACATATGGTTGTTGATTGATTTATTTTAGCATTTAGCCCCAGGATCTCTGAAATAATGATGATTCTTTCCATGGAGCATTGCTTGAGCTTGGTCTTCTATATACAAAGTTGTGTTAGGAGCTTCACCTCACAGTAGGATCTTTTCCCTCTCCTTTTCTCTTCCTGCTGTTCAAGGGGGTTTTTGCCACAACAGTGGTTCCAAACACCAGGTTCAATATGTCAGTGGCACTTACTTAGATCCAGTAAAGACGGCGTGTGAGAAAAACACAAGGGCTTTTTTTTGTATTAATCTCCTGGAACCTTCAGACACCAATCCTGCCAATGCACTGACGCAGCAGATGTTACCGAAATACTTCTAAGTGGGATAACAGAGGGAGCTTTGACCTACTTCAAAAAATTAATTAAAACAATATATTTACTTTATTACAGTTCAGGTTGGCAGCAGCTTCCTTAATGGCCAAGTGGTTGGGCATGTGGCAGAAGCTTTTGGAGTAGGAGAGACACGATGGCGGGACTGCGACGTGGTGCTGCAGGGACGTGCAGTGCCGAGGTGCCAAGCTCAGCCCACGGGCAACTGCATCTGGGGGAGCACTCGCCCCTTTTCAAGAGGGTCTCAGGGCGTGTGCCCGCAGCCTTGCCTGGCGTGGGGCTTGCTGGGGTCATGGTGTTTGACAGGTAACAGCCCTGCTACCACATTCCTCCTCCAAAAGACCACTTACCCTGTCGTGGCCAGGCCTCTTCTCCCCAGCACCCTCTGTCCAGGGCACTGCACCACATGTGAAGGACACTCATTGCCTCTGCCAGGGCAGTGAGGGAGGGTTTCTGCTCTTAGAGCTTCTCTTTGCACACATTTTTTTTTCCTGAGGATAGTTTTTTTGGAACTGGCCAAGATGATACCAGAATTTCATTTGACTCAGCATCACTAACTTCCCCCCCCCCCCAAATAGTGTATCTTTTTAAGCAACCAAGAGTATTTTTTTTTTTTAACCTTTTTTTCTATCAAGAAAGCTTTGTCATTTCACATCTACAGGACTTGGGCCTTTCATGTCTGTTGATTTGCTGCTTTTGCAGCATCATTGTCAGCCACAGCCAAGCCCAGGCTGGACAGCAGGCTGCCTCCAGCCCAGCCCCTCAGAGCTGGACCTGGCCCTCCAGCTGCGTGTGACCTCACCAGAGCTGATGTGAGACACGAGATCACATCGCTCCACCTGCTGCCAACACTTGGCCCAGTGCAGTCCAGGGTACTTGTCTGCTGCCTTTGCTGTAACAGCAGGTTGGTGTCTCCTGATCAAGCTCCAAGGTACATTTTTTATTTTTTTTTTTTGGCCAGGCTGCTTTCCAGTTGCCCCAGCATGTACTAGGACCAAGGACGGGGAAGCTGTTGTTCCTCCCTACGTGAGGAGAAGAGCACAGGAACAATACACCCAA
>NW_009716503.1:91658-135766 GCF_000703405.1 Apaloderma vittatum
TCTTAAGAACATTTTTTTTTTTTCTCCTCAGCATCATCTGACTTGGTGAACTTTTGGTAACTACTTTGTTCGTACATGTCTACTTCAAAATAGCTCTCTCTTCTGACACGTATGGCCTAGAGACAGTTTACTCTGGGCATTTTTTGATGTGGTTCAGACCACTGAAGGACTTGAATGGGGAAGATGCTATAATGTGCGTGCCAAGCGAAAGAGGGAGAGAGCATCCCTGCCCCTTGCCCCCATCCTGGCGCGTCCTTTGCCTCAGGGAAGTTCATGTGCAGGAGTCGCTTCTCAGAGTCTCCTCTTTAACAGCAAAAGCCATGAACACAAAGGGTTTTCATTCCATTTGAAGTGACAGCTTGAGGCCCTTTCGACACAGCTAAACCACCTCACACCCAACACAGCTTCTCACAGCGACATGAAGGCACGTTGGCCACCACTTGCAGGAACACCTGGTACCCCCCTCACTGTCCGGTGTTTGTTCTTCAGCTTTGTCTTCAGGGAAGCTTAAATCTGTGGCCACGACCCAACTTTGCCGTTGATCTTTCCTTGTTAAAAACAACTGCTTGTCTACCAGGCTCTCCCTAAGGGTAGCGTGAAATAGGATTGGCCAGTTCTAGGTTCTGCCTCTTAAACCAAAATCCACCTTGGAGCATGACTTGCTCATTGTTTTGGCACGGCGGCCACCAACACATTCCTTTCAGGAAGCCACCTTCCTACCCCGCTCTGCACCGTAGCAGGGGAACAGATGTTTAAAACAGGGACAGCCAGCTTTGCCCTAAAAAAAGGCAAAGGCTGCTCCCACAACCCAGGCACATGGCTCAGCTGCAGGGAACTTCCCCAACCTCTGACAGGATCAGCAGAAGCCTTGACTACTCACCACTCACCCCATTCATACACTGTCAGTTGTGGTAAGAGTTAATTTGGGAAAAGACAAAGGTAAGAGAGCAGGGCAGGGGAGGCAAGACGCTTGCTGTGCAGAGTTCCTTTTGCACCCACTGTAAGAGCGAGGAGGGGGCAGTGTCTATGGCCTGTGCCCTGCATCCCACAGGCTGGTAAAGGGTCTCATGGCTCAGACGTCAGCACAAAACAGCTTCTCTCCCATCTTCCCCCCGCAAGAAACACCAGACGAGTTCTTCTCCTCACCATCACAGCCACTTGCACCTTTATTTTACACCAGGCTGTCACAAGCCCACCTACCAACTTCACGTATTTCACCACAAAGCAGCCACTAAGTGAAGCAATGTAATTTATTTGACATTATATCAGACACGGGTGCTTCAGACTCAGACCCAAACTTGACCTTAAAACAATTTAAAATCCTGGCTTTGCTCTATTGGCAGTATCAGAGTTACCTGCCTGAGAGCTAAACATGTCAGTACTACAGCTCTTAAAACATAAAATTCAGTACAGGAGGAGTTGAGCTAGTAAGCACTATTGGTCCATTTCAACTGCAAAAATCAGTTCATTTTGGGGTGCTGGAAGAAGTGACAGGGCTGTCTGACAACTTTGCAAGTATTTCAGTATAAAGCAGCTCTCACTCACATCATAACAGCATCCAACTACATGAACAAGGGAATACAGATTATTTTTAAATTGTTTTTCTGAATTACTGGGCAGGCTAAGAGCAGCAGCCCCCAGGCACAGCAGAGGGGCTGGAGAATACTCCCTCTCCCTTCTTAATGAATGAGGTAGCACAATACAACATAGTTCCTGCTAAGTAAACTTAAAACAAAGAAAGAAATGCCCCTTACACAACTGGTTTTAACCCTGTAAAACTAAGCAGCACCGATCACAACTGGCAGAGCCTGCTCAGAAACCTGCAAAACCCACCCACGAGGACAAACACACACCTGAGGATGGGACAGCTGGGATCTCCCAGCTCACAGCTGCAGCTGGGCAGACATTCTGATTTCAAACTGCTTCACTCCATTCAACACATGCCAGAAAAAAAAAAAAATTAAGGGTATGGATCAGCAGCAAACAAATCCATAGTCATCATCTATACCAAATTCTTCTACAGAACCAACTGCAGTTTATATCAAGGATGTAGTTTAAAATTCATTCAAAATGCACAAAGATGAGATGAACACGGGCAGTGCCAGAAAATCCAAAGAAAATAAACTTTTTCCTCCCATGGAGTTACTGACTTTGTTTCTTCGCACGTGGCCTTTGAAAGGAGACGGGAGGTGTTGTGGACGTGCGTACAGTTCTTAGGCTCTCCCATGAGGCAGTCCTAGCTGAACTGACACACACTTTCATTACAAAGCTTATATTTACACCATTTCCTTCAGCAACTTTTAACGATCGTGAAAATGTTCATCCCTTTCCCTCTCACAGAGGTGGTATACCCTGTTATCTCAGAACAATTCAGATTACCAGAAATAAAGTGAAAACTGTTTTCAGGGAAACATGCATTTATTTTTAAGCATTCCCAGTGAAGATCAACATCTTTTAAAATGTGTGTTTATTTAAAAAAAATCATTTGTGTACAAAAGTGTTTGTGTAGTTTTTATTTTCAAGACAAAAAAAAAAAACATCCCACTGCTGCTGCGTTCCAGCCCACCCGCTCCTCCTGCACAGGAAGTCTGAACCTCCTGCGTTAGTTATCGATAGTTTTATTTAACTAGAAAAGTCAGAACTTAGGATGGAAAAGTAAAAAGCAGGGTTCTTCAGCAGTTGACATCAGCATTCGTATGATGGCAGCCTCCTTCAGACACCCCAACAGAGCACCAGCAGTTGCCGCAAATCGTAAACCGGACAAGTACAGAATTTTCACAGTACATTTCCTCATCTGTCGAGTCCTGTATCTTAACTGACATTATCGATGGATGGCTCAGCACCACAAGCCCTTGGCTAAGCTAGTTGGATGCCTACAGAGCAGGTAACAGCAGAGAAGGAACATCACAGCACGGCAACAGCGCAAATGAGTCACAAGGGTTTGTCCACCAAGAACAAACCTGAAGTGGAGCTGCCGCCTACAGAGCGCCCCAGCTGGAGTAACCAAGCAAGAAGCAGGAGGCGTTAATGACAGTTGGTCATGTGAGTCTAATGATGAATCGGCTGATGACGCTAACGCCACAAACGGGAAGAGCAAGCTACAGGATTTACTGGAAGGTTTGGAATAGATCAGAAAATGATTGAAAAGCACTCGCCCCTTTGCCGAGCCGCAGGGGAAAGCTGTGCCTGGAAAATGAGGACGGTGAAAGATATCTACATGGGCTTCCCAGAAGAAGCTTTAAGCACCTAATGAGCATCTTTACGTTCACGCTTTAGCTCTGCGATGTCAGGCTGCATGATGAAAAGCACTTTCACTATCTCTTGTCAAGCCAACTGCTCACCCAAACCAACCACATGATCTCAAATCAGTGGCCACGCTCACCAAGATGCTTCTCATCAACTCCATCAACGAAACATAAAAGGAGGACACCTCACCCTCTCCATATCTGCTGATGAACAGATGCTCACGTAGAACTGCACTTCTCTGCTAAATTATTTAACCCTTGCCCCTTTGGGCAAGCCTCCTCTAAGGTAGCTTTTGTTGGTATTTAGAAAGGAAACAAGGGACACGCACACCGTCGGGCTTCCCCTTGTGCTGAAAATGGAACACTTCACCTTCACAGTATATGACCAATGTGGTAAACAAGAACTCTCGTTTGAAACTATATTTTGATTCCCCCCCTTTCTCCCTTCCCTGATTAAATAAGCAGTCCATATGCTCTGAAGTGCCTAGTCTGATTCACAGCTGTTAAGCTTAAATTTGCATAGTTTAAATGTTTCCATTACCCACACCACATAATGCAGATTTGGCCTCACAAGGTAAGCTTCTTTCTGGCTATTTAATTCCTTCTTTCAGACCACAAAAAAAACCCTCCTGTACTTATTCTGTCAAAGTTACAATGCTAATTTACTTAGAAAACAGTTAAATACACTGACAATTTAATAAAAAACAAACCAAAAACCAAAACAAATCACAACACAAGAAGAACCCAAGACATATTACCACATCAGTAGTACCCCATTACTCAGATGGCTGAACCAGTTACAGTCAAGGCCCCATGTTCTTTGTGGCAATAAAAAAAAAAAAAGAAATAAAGCTTGGAATATGGAGAATGAAAAGCACCAAGTGCTGCATCTTTCCAGAAGGATATGTTCCTAAGTTTTTGTCTCCAAAATGTACCAGTTTGTCACACTGAGAGCACAGCTTGCTTGCAGAAGCAAGGGGAGGAAACTGTGAAATTTGGCAAGTGGGGGTGGGATACAGTCAGGGCTTTTGGCAACAGGAAAGGGTATTTCTCTACCTTTGAACAAAGCTGTTCTTTCCTCTTTGGAGGAACTGGATGAGATCGGAGTTTCTTGCTCCTCAGCAAAACAAAGGATAAACCACTTTGCTGGATGCACATTAAAATGTTCAGCAGCAAAATCCGAAGGACGCTCTGGCAATCAGCAAGCATCATCACCAACACTTTGTTTGGAAAAAATGGGGCCACTCAGACTTCGAAACTACTGTTTCAAGCTGTCTGCTTACACAATAGAGCAAGACAATGTGGGATTTATGTGTACTTAGAAAGCAACTGTACCCACATTCTATGTTCTTGTTATGAGAGAGCGGTAAGTGCGCAGCTTGAGCCCATGGCTGGAGCAGACCACACAGCAACTCCGCACCTGTGACTGCGCAGGACCCTGAATATAGCGACAGAAAGGAGAAGTAAGGTTTTGTATGTACAAACTCACAACAATAAACTGAACACTTAACAGCAAAATTCCTAGGGCTCAGACCAGCTGCGGTTGAACTAACCTCATACAATACCCCTATATTCAACTCTGATAATTACCAAAAATACAAAAACATTCCTTATAAAGGACTCGTGTGCCAAAATACAGATTCCTCCTAAATGCTGGGTCATGTTTCCTTCCCAGCTCACTTCGAGAAGCCTCCCTCCTGCCAGCACCTGAGCTGGCATCAAGACACCTTTGCTACCAAGCACAGGGATGGTGGGCAAAACTGAGCACCCAGCATCTCTAAGGGGAAAGGGGAAGACGAGTGTTTTACAGTAGAGAAGAAAATGAGGTAACTTCGTGAAAGAAGTAAGACCTAACAGGACATTGTTTCAGAGGTGACCATGCTCACCCAAGAACCATTTCTTCTGTTCTGCTCCTCCTCCTGGCTTCCTTTATCCCTTTAGATATCACTGAAGAAACCTGCTGTTCTTAGCAGACTGAAAGTTTATCAAAAGACATGTTCAGAAGCCCATAATTGACAAGTTTTATGTCCCCAAGAACATTTTCCAAGTTCTTTCTTTTGATAAATAGCAGCGAAGAACAAGGGACAGTAGTCAGCAATTTATAATTACCACCAGGGTAAAGGAAAAAAAAACACCAAAAAACACACCAAAACCCACAAAACAACATTGTTGATGCAATCAAGAAGTTCTTAGCCTGTAACACAGAAAAGACAGCAACTTGAGATTAACACAAGTGGCATAATTTCCTACCATGCCTGGTTTTCCCCTAGCAAACCAGCTGAATGGTAGCAGCTCCTTGTTAAAAAATAAATATAAGGAAAGACAAAAAACCTCATTTCCTTTGGCATCATTACAAATGATTTACATTAACTCAAGAAAACCAATCATTGACTACACCTTAAAAAGCAGTTAAGTATAAAGACGAAGCAAATGCATTTAGTATTGCACTGATACGAGTTCAAAGTATTTACTGCCTGTGCCCTGAAATATTTTAAGTTTGGACACATCAGACAGGGCATTACAGGGAACATCCCCAAACCAGGTAGGTCTCTACAGCTCTATTTGCTGGTTCTGTTCCCCTATCGCTATGCTCCAGATATTTAACAGCTACCATAATGTTCCTGATTTCCTCTAGTATGATTTATAACGTACTGTCTATGAAGTGCAGAACTATTTCAACTTGTACTTCATAGCTCCAGAAAATACCCAGAGAGACGTGTATTTCCCCACCCCATTAATCCAGTTTAGGAGGGAAAAAAAAACCGTCATGGAAAAGATGACTTATACAGTACTCCATCATCCACAATCCCCACTTGCTAGTCTCAGGATTTCTCTGAACTTCCTTGTCAGATATATTCTCAAAAGTTAGCGTCATATTCACAAAGACATTACAGGTCTCTTTAAATAGATGTGCTAGTGTTTGAAGTTGCAAAACTAATAATTTTCAAGCTTTTGCACTCAGGATGAAATGTCATTTTAATACGAATAACAAGACTGACTCTATGTACAAGCCAAGATAAGATTTCAGTTCTCGTTTATCAGAAACATCAATCCAAAAGAAAGCTAAATTGAGAACACACTTCTACTTCTATGTGCATTGGAAGTATGTACAGAAAAAACACCAACACAGCCTCCATGCGTCAACTGGAGAAAGAACCAAGCAAGGATGAACTTTGAAGTACCTGGTAAGCAATCCTTAAATTGAAGCCCAAAATAAAGCTAGAAAACCGCTGAAAAAACAAAAACACAGCTGATTGCATCATATCAAGTACTCAAAAGAATTTTTTTTTTTAATTCTCAGAACACTGGAGAATCAGCTCTCTCCTCCTTCAAACCCAGTGAAATCATATCATCCAGAATGTACTGAAGAACATTTTACATCCATTTAAAACAAAAAAAAACCCCAAACCAAAAAAACCCCCAGCTCCATCTTTTTGTGCTATAGAGGCATAACTCCTTTTGAGATTGTGTAGAAATCACGATGGATGAAAGTTACTGGTAACTCAAAACGTATTTTTCAAGAGGAGCCTAGACTACTGTAAATGGCACACATAATACCCACAGATGATGAAACAAAACCTAGTGTGGATTTTTCAGCCGTATGATGTAAGGGAGAGGAGAATCAGGTTTCCCAATTAATAAGCTTGAAAGAAACCGGCTCTGAACAGGTCACCATTTGGAACTTTGGGTAAGTCTTCAAAGTCTTTCAGGAAAAAAAACCAAAACAATTTACAAGAACGCTCGAGTATTTCAATGGTGCTCTCTTCAGCGACCCTACCTAATATGTCTATTAAGTACAAGCATGCAAATATAGGTCAATCCACAGGCACATAGGATCCATGTTAAAAACAGTAAGATAGCTGTGATGAGTGGCACCAACAGTCTTTGATGACTAACACTCAAAAGAAATGTTGCTTTCTGAATCACTAAATCAAAATCCTGAAGCAAGTTCCTGCTAGTCTTCGTCACACTGCTAAACACTAAGTAGGCATGGTTTTTCTCCCATTATTTTAGCTGAGCTCAAAGAATTTTTACAATATTTAGTAAGAAAAAAAAATTAAAGTATTTCCCCTTTTTTAAATTTACACAGACGTTTAATTAGCTTTATTTACAGAGCGCTTTTTTTCAGTCTCCAATAGTGCCTAGATAGCATCATCAGGCAAGAGTGCCAGTTTTAAAAGAGAATCTATTATAGAATCCTAAAAATAACAGATGGTGATGCTCCTCCAGAAGGGGCAAGCTGGACTATCGAAGCAGCTCTCTCTCTACATGGCTCAGTTACTCAGGAGTAATTCTGTTGCAGTCTCTACATCCCATGATTTTGAAGACAAGGCCACTATTACTGCATTCTGCAACGAGAAAACAAAAGCAATAATTTCAGCATGTGAACCTGCAGCTCCGAGAAGTGGAATCAAAAGTTCACAGATTAATCAGAAAGCAACACTCTTACCATTTGTTAAATCCTAAGCAGTAATTTACAGAAAAATTCTTTCAAAAAAGAGCAGGGAGAGCTCATAAGATTTACTAAAAACATAGTATTTTAAAACTCTGATTCTTAAAAACAATTAGCAAACCAGAACGATTATACCTGCAAGAGGTCACAGAAGAAGCAAGCGTACTTCATTATCCTAATGACTCCCTGCATTTATACACAGGTACTTGCCCTGCCCCTACTGAAAAGTATTTAAGTTATATATACTTACCCTATCAAAGCCCATAGCACAAAGGTTTTCTATTTTTTTGGTGTATTCTGGACTAGAAACTGGTGCTCCAGCATACACATGTGCCCAAAGTCGAGCTGTCTGTTTAAACATTTCTGGATTTTGTTTGTACTACACAAAAGAGAGAAGGGGAAAGTTAAATCAACTCAGCAATCCAACCAAAAAGCAAGATGATACGGCAGATTCCAATCCATCGTTCTCTCTACGGTATCTCAGTGTTCCGCACTGATCATACTGCTGGTTTTGAAACAAAGTCAGGAGGCAAGGATTACACGTAGGATAAACTCAGGCAAGCATTTGATTCAACGTGTTTGTTTTAGGTTAAATGAGACACTACAGGCATTTTACGTGTACAGTCAGGTACTGCTCTCAGTTGCACCCATCAAAAGTAAAGTGGCTATATATAGCACAGCTACTGAAAATTTATATTCAGTCTGGCAGAGCACAAATTATCCCCACTTCACATCTCCCGAGTCCAGGTACCGCACACTGCTCTATGGTATTGCTTTAATCACTTAAAAATATGCCTGGTTTTATATACTGCAAGTAGGTCTGCAGTTTTTCAGTCAGGGCTGACATTTTACTACCAGGCTTCCTCCTGAGAATAAGGATATCGACAGCACACATGACAAAAAGGCTGAAAAAAATGGGTGAGCGTGTGCAAAAAGCTAGGAAGCTGCAACATCTTATGCAAGCTATTATTTACCAGGAAAAAAAAAAAAAAAAAAAATCAATCATGCAGGGTACGTAAATATTATTTTGCAACAATCTTGTCACTAACAAATTTTCTCGTCTACAGAATGGACTTTATCACAGAGTTTTCAGCCTGCACCAAGAACTCAAAAGCCAAGAAAGTAGGTCATCTGTCATACACTGTACTCAGAAAAGCAAGGTACGTTTTCTTTTTTAGCAACTTTTGTATGTAATAAAAAGTTTAAGGGTTTGTACTAAAAACTCTTTAATCATTAAACTTTTTTAAATAGGCATTCCCACCTTTAGATACATAATAACTTTTAGCACCAAGTAATAAGACAAGATATTGGGAACTATCTTATTTAAATATATGGTAATATTAAGGACAGAAACCAGCCAATTATCATTCTAAGCATTTTATATTCACATGAAGAGACTCATTAAATCTATAAAGCACTGTCAAAGGGAACACAATACTGCTGCACATTTCATTTTACCTCTCCTACAGCACCACACACCAGCTACACTGACTGCACTGTGTGCTTTGTGCACCTCCCACTAATTCTGCTCCACATAGAGTAATTTGTATATTTACTATCCATAAATGGCATTAAAACAAACACAGGCATCAATCTATCTTCGCAAATAAGTCACTGACTCAAACACTGCGTTCTGTAATACATTTCCTTGGTTGTAATGACTAGAAAAGAAGAAGGATTAACTGAAGCATCAGTAGTATCTTGAAGTATTATATTCTTCTGCTCTTAAGAGATCTTCCCCTTTTTTTCTTTTAAGTATTTTTGAGAACATTGCCAAGCCTAGAAAGCAACTAGCTGAAGTGCAAAGGATTAGTCATAACTGCACAACTACATTTTATTCTGAACTAGCTTTCAGTGTTCTATAAATAAAATTCCTTTACTTAGATATCTGTAAATAATCTAGCTTCTCACTGAATTGAGAAAAGCCTAAAGGCACCTTTTACTGATGTTTCTATATCGGGAATCTGAAGCAGCTAATCTTGCTGTACTCAAAACCTCCCCCCCCCCGCCCCAAACCAGCAGCTAGCTGAAGTAGTTTTGACACCAGACAGCTGGTGCCTGAAAATACTGCCATTATTCAAACAGGAGTTCTCCCTGTGTTCTCCCTGGGATTCAGCTTGAGAGCTTGTAAGACACTGCCACTTACCTGGACAGCTTAGTAGTCGAACACACAGTTTAGAAAATTAAAATGATGAAAAATTAGTACAGAGGTTAACTAATTCCTTGTGAATTTTAGTTCTGAAAAAACTAAAACAAAAACAAGAAATCCCACACTAAAAAAGACCTTACCAAAAAACAACACACTAAGGAACTGGGATTTACTACCAAATTTCAAAGACATTATAATCACTTTCTACTTATATATACATGTTTATAACACCAGGTCAAACCCAAGTCTCATTTTCATGCAGACATTTGCAGGGAACAGGAGAAACCAAATCCTCCTCCCACATCAGCCTTGCTACAGTCCCACTGGACACATCCCCACAAGCACCTGAGAGACAGCCTGGGAAACTGCTCTTCAGAACCTAGGAAGATTCATTAAATTTTTTTTTGCCTGAGAAAAACCTCTCATTCCAGCTCAAGTGCTTCTGTAAGACTGTTACGATTCCCACACTAAATTCTACCATCAGGGCCAGAATAGGAAATCTTATGCATGGTTTGGGTTTTTTTAAATGGTTTTGTTAAATAAAGGGAGAGCATGACAGCAAGGGCACGCATCGGGCCTTGCTGGCCTCTGTGCAGAGCTATTCAGTCAGACAGAATGTTCAGGGACATTTGTTCAGAGCAGCCGTACGGCGCCGCAGGATCCCACAAGCAATCCCTGCAAAAGCTCCCGCTCGCCCAGTGGTGCAACGAGCTACCCTCGATCTCCGCGTTTCCTCCAAATCCTGACAGGTTTGATGAACTGCTGATGTATCCACCTTTTGAGGGAAGGGGCACACACTGAAGTCACCCTAACCCAGAAGGGCCTGATTTATGGGAGACAAAGACAAGATTGATGTTGGAAGAACCTTTTCTACTCGCTCACTTCTTTTGCTACCAAAATATACCACCAGTCTGTGGGGAAGCTGGGCCTCCTCTCTCTCCCCAGAGTAAAAAAGAAAACAACATGCCCATACTTGGGACTCTGTTGAAAATTGTCAGACTTATGTTATGCAACAACCACTCCTAATGTTCACCAACACTTTAAATAGAACTAGTCAGTCCTTGTATGACATAGGGCATTTTATCATTATTAGGTTTTTTGTAAGTTATTGCTACTGTCCAAAGGGTAACAAGCTCTGTCGATGATAGAATTCTACTGATAACCATTTTAGTCACTGCTTGAAATGGCATCTCGAGTACTTGCCAAGGCAAAAATATATAAGATGCTTCATTCAGATGAATTGTTCCTTGGGATTAAATGCAATTCATTTAAAGTCACTATTTATAAAATTGACATAAAAAAATATAATGCTCAGCGATACTCATTAATCTGGAAGAGCAGGAACATATCAAGCCAAATCAAATGAACACCAAGTTAAAACTCATTTTACAGCAATACAAATTGCTTTTCTTACCCTAGAAGCCTTAGATTTTAAAAGAGAAGTTATACTGGAATTCATTTTACTATACCATTATCTCCTGACATTTCTGAGAAGCTAAATAAGGAACCAAACTAACAAAATAAACCTCCCAACATTGTAAAAAAAAAACCTGCTTACTCTGGCATCCAAAGAGTAAAGAGCACAAAACACCACAATAACTCACACTTACTGCAGGGCAAAAACTGAGTATCTCACCTGGTTTGCCACTACTGCATCTTGGGGATCATCTGGCTCTGCAGCTGCCAACAATGCTTGCAGTGATAACAACACTGTTCTTAGAGTCATTGCTGCTGCCCTAAAATAAAAAAGTGAAAAGTACTTTACTGAAGCCCATGTCTGCACTCACTTTTGCTGTTGCTGTACTAGTATCATAGAAGATACAAGAGTACACATACTGTAAGTCTAAAAACTGTAATTTTAAACCATGGCAGCTTACAGGTATTGGAATATTATTCACTATGTGTACTTAAATAAGGTTTTAAATGTGGACTTACTAACAATTCTTTCTTAAGCTTTTGGAAAAATGCAGTCCTTGACCTACACATTTGACCATACCCACTTTAAGAGAATTCATTTCACCTGGAAAAAAAAGTACACCCATTTGAAGTTTGTGTCATCCTTACTACCATTAACAGCACCTTTAGCAAGGTCTAGGTACTGAACTGGCAGCCCATGTGTGCTCCCTCTGCTGGCACTCTTCACAGCCAAATAGCATACACAAAAATAGTGACCTATATTTTAAAATACTTGGAACAGATAAGAAATTTTATACAATAGGTACCTTTTGCATTGCAGCAGTTCTAAGACGACATTTTCCAAGAAAATTTAACAGTTTATATAATGAATTGCTACTACTATAACAACAAAAACGTTTGGGTATTACAGAATGTGCAATTGAAGATCTCAGCTTCCTCTTGTTTCAACCTGACATAACTGTCAGAAGCAGGAAACCATTGTGTAATCATGATGGTGCTGTAAAGTGACTCCCGTACCCCACGAAAGAAACCCATTGGAGGTAGTGTAGTTTTAGAGTTGGAACTTACTAAGGTTCTACGGTCTCCTAATTCACCTTGATCTCAAAGTATATTTGGAATAAAAGACTTCAATGATTTAGTAATGGAAAACCAAGGACATTCATAGAAGTCAATAAACAGAAAAGTAAAAGCACAAGATTGTTACACACTGCAAATCTGGAAAAATGTGACATTTTAAATGTAGAGTTGAATCAGATTTTGACCACGAATACCATCTCTGACCTATCATTTCAGCTGGCGCACACTGGAAACCAAACAAGGACCCCATAGAACCTGTAAAAGTTCAGTATTTCAGTTGATTTCAAGAGTTAAGCAGACTGTTAATCACTGTGGAGAAGGCAGACAGACACTCAGATCAATACACAGAACTGCTTACTCTGCTTAAGCACTAGTAGAAAGGTGGAAATGTGACATCTTAGATTTGAGCAAAATGGTTAGAGCACACGAAACGCCAGAGAAAAGTTCTGAAACACAGGCATCCGAGCAGCCGATTTCTTACAGAAAAACTGTTCAATTTTTAATCAACAGAAAGTAGTTTATTCTTTTCAGCAGACCAAAAGTAAATAGTCTACTAGAGTAGGTGAGGTAGAATTTGACCCAAAGGTCCAGACACAAAGGAAACTGTTTGCAAATCTATTTCCATTCTCATATTTCATGAAGTTATCTGCTTTCCAATCCCAGGGCCCTGTATGGAGGTACTCTAGCAGAGTGTAACAATGAACAGAGAACAGATGCTGGCAAAGTGTCGGGGTACACTTGTGACACCCAAATATTATATTCCTAGGTGTCTGCATGGACAGCTTTCCTGCTATGCCACTAACCATTCCAACATGGCATTCCTCCCTAATTGTTTCTAATTCTAGAAGATTTTTCCTAGAAGTTTTTCTCCAGCTTGACAATCATCACTGAGCTTTCACAGTGCAGTGTTCTACATCAAAACTCCAGCAAGCAACATCCAAAATAACAGTCTAATTAGCACATATTGTCTCATTCCAACTGCCACATGAGCTTGAAGTCCCTCAAGCTGAACTTTGCAGTCTAAAATATTTTAAAAAATATTGTCCTGCTTTTAGAACTGAATTCTGATAAATCACCAAACCTCTTTTCCGAAAGAATTCCTTAGCAACTAAACTTTTCCCCCCTAGAATTTCAGATTCTCTCTCACTTTAAAAATTTAAGTCTTCATAGTTCCAAGCTCAATGCTTCTTCCAAGCCAAATATTTCTTTAAATGACAATACAGAGGATTAACTAGTAAGATTAAACATAATCAGATAAAGAACACCTACTTACTGAAACATCCTCAGTTGTATGATGACAGCCTAGCTAACATAGTAAACCCAGGAATACAAAGCATCTTGGTTTTCCACACCTAAATCACACACACAAACACCTCACTGAAAGAACAAAGAAACATTTTTGCTTTACAGGTACCTACACTATTTTGCTTTTATAATGTCCTGTTCTTTGTGGCCTCTTTTGGTTAATACTGCACTGAAATTAATCTTATGTACACACTGTTGACATAACTCAAAGTGGTATCTGCTAGCATTAAATTAATGTAAAGCAACATGTTTACTATTCCAGCATTCTGATGTCACAGAATGCCAAGTCTTTCCAGCCTCACTATGCTCAAATAGATTTAACCATTTTTTATGCAGTGAATTCCAGTTAAGTAATTGTATTACTCTAATTAAAGACAGACTTAACATGAGATATCGATCAACTGATGCTGTGGTTACTTTCAGCAAATAAAAGCTGCTCTGCACTTTTCTTTACAGAAATCCTAGAGACATCTGAAAATGCTGCCAGCATTTAAAGTAGAGAAGATGACACAGGAGGGGTCACAGCTACTTGTGCCGCTTTTACATGCAATTTTCTTCCATCTACACTGTTTCTTCCAGGAACAGAAAACATACCTTGGGGAGCAGAGGGCATTAATAAAGCCCGAAAAGTGCTGTGGAAGCCTAGAACACAAGTTCTGTGCTGGCTCCAGCCATCTCTGGCTTTGAAGACTGCCAGGCTCTTTCAGTCCCTGCTCATCTGTTACGTTTGTAGATTTTTATACAAAGCATACTAGGACTTGAACTTCTGTTCTGACATTCCAATTTCAAAATGAGTAATAAAAATACCTCATCCATGTGGGTATACAGATGGCTATACGCTCAGAGAACTCAAACACTAAAATAATAAGTTTGTAGACAAGACTAGTTCAGTTATATATGTAAAAAGGTTTAAAAATGTACTTTACAACTTGTTTTCAAACCTCAAAATGGCTTTCACATATCATGCATAATAAGACAAAGTCTTCATTGGACACAAGTTTTGTTTTTTTTAAAGAAGCCTTAAATCATAAAAGAAACCCTTCAGCTACCGTATTAAAAAAAGGAAATTACATTTTTGTGATTAATACAAAGCATTCCATGTAACCATCTTATACTCATGTAACATTTTCTACCTTTAGGACACCAATTAGCTTTCCCAGTCAAAGAAAGCAGAAGTCTTGAAGTTTTCTGTGTAGCTTAGTCTTAATTTTTCAGACATAAATCGAGATTCCCAGAAGAAACTGGAGGGACAGCTAAAAAGAGATTCTTACTTTCCAAGTATCTTAAAAAGCTCTTCTTTCTTCCCATTACCTTTTGCTGTGAGTGTGGATTTTTGCACATCTTGGTGGTGTTCAAACAATTCTCTTTGGTAACTTAAGGTAGCTACATGCATTTTAGGTTTTTTCCCCCTCCTTGCCAAAGGCAAGGTTTTGCATCGCTCCTGACAGACTTGTGTCTAATCTGTTCTTCACTGGAGCCTCACAAGTTTCTTTGAAAATTTATTTCAATGCTTCACCACGCTTGATACTCCACATGCTGAAATGGCTTTCCTTTCAGTCTGTCACTGTAGGTTGTATTTGCTTAGACCATCATTCTTGCTACCTTACTCTGAATTCTTCCTGTGGTTCCCATCTTTCTTGGAATGCAACGCTCAAAGTGGGCACACTACTCCAGCAGAAGCCTTACCAACAAAAAGCAGACAACTTGTATCATGAGTTTAGCAGGCAAAAAATATCCTACACCCCAGCATCTTACCCTGCGCACAGTAGTAGGCTGCCTCTGTCCTAAACTTTTGTGACAAACCCTCGACTCTCACTCCCTTTCCAAAATGCTATTTTACCACTATGCAGGCTTGCAAGTTTGGCCTTTCCCCCTGTTAAGTAGATGTCCCTAACATCTCCTAGTGAGCTGCAAAGAGCTCCCATTGTCCCTCCAAGAACTTCAAACTAGAAGCCTCCACTCTGGACATCCTAACAAAAACCAGGCTTTCTATTGGCATCGCATTTGTTAAACAGCAGGGGAAGCCTGGAGTGAATCAGAACAAAGCAAGCTGATATGTTTTAGTTACACTTTTTTTTGGGTAATATCTTAGGGCATTTCCATTTTTAAAAAAAAAAAAAAAAAGGCACTCCTAGTTTGGGTGAATATAGCGATAATATTAAAAAGCACAGCAAGCCAGCTGTGCCCAGCATGCCTGAGGTAAGAAATCTCCTACCTTTTGATGAGCTGAAAAAGTCTTAAGAGGATTATGAAACACTGCCAGTTTTTCTTTTTCTTCCTTTTTAAAGGCTAAGTAATTTTCCATTTAGGAAGTTTTTACTTATGCTCTGTACATTCCTCTCTGGAAACGCTCTCTCTAGTTACGCTGAGGGGTATCCCAGCAGAACAACAGGAACAGCTGCAGCCAGCAGATTGCTGCTCTGCTCTGTCAACCAAATATGGCTACTGGGAACAATTTCTATTTTTTTTATTTTTTTAAGGAAAATCTGCAATATTTATTCCATTTGTGAAATAACTAAGCTTGTTAACCCAAGGAAAAAAAAAAAGCTCTGGGAACTTGTACCAAGGCCTTATGGAATCTTGAAGGAGGGAGGAAATGAATAAGGCCTTCAAGCAGATGCCTGGTGTACAGTCACTATTTACAGGAGAAATGCAAGACTGGGCATCCAGTAGGGAAAATAAAAGAGAACAGAATAGCTTTGATAGAGTGCAGGGAGGGAAAGACAGACCACTTACTGAAGAGTTTCCTCAAACAATGTTAATATTCTCTGCATTTTTCTCAGAGTTTTGAAGACGCTCACTGCTCCTCAAATACCTGGACAAAACCCAGCAGTTTTATATGCCCAGAATCAAAAGCTGGCTGTTGCTTACATATTTATTAAAATTGTATTCTCTTATAATAACAATTTCTGAACCTCAACTACAACTGAAGTGTGAATCCTCCGGTACAGCCACTAGGAAAAAAGTAATAATTATTCATTTTTATTTTGACTGTCAAAACAACAACAGTCAGGAGTTTTTCATAGCCACATACAGCCACAACACGTTCGCTTGATAACCACTGCTCAAGAGATTTAAACAGAGTAACTTTCAAGTAATCTAGTCCTCAGGTTTCAATGAACAGTATCAGATAGCCTTCATATTTAAGAATAATATTTTGAGACAGAATACTAGCCTGGAAGTATAAGGTACAGCAAGTGAAACCACAAAATCAAAGTCATATCAGATCAACTTAAACAGAGTTCCTCCTACAAAAATCATATCCCTAACTCTACCAGCAAACAGTAGCTGTTCTGCAAGCAAACTGGCATAACAGGTATTTACAAATCTAAACATGTTGAAAATCCACAGCTGCAAAGAATTACAGCAGTAAGTGTATACTGTGGAGAAAATTTCATTAAACTCATTAAAAAACAATTTAAAGACATTCCCTTGCAAACTGATAAAACCTCCTGTCAATACACAGAACAGTATTTCAACTACGCTCATTAGAACAGAAAAATCATTATCATGGGATGGATGAGCAGGGAAAAGACTTTACACATTAAAATCTTTGTATTTGTATTCATCATACGAGTATTCTATCAGTTTAACTCTTTAAAGACAGCCTATTAAGTCCCACAGGCCCATATTCCATCCTTCAACTCCCATTGACCTCACTGAAACAGAGATATGCATTTGAATTTGAGACTTACATTTAAACACAGCAACAAGAGCAGCATTATTCAGTTAAGAGCATTACAAAGTCAATGAAGCGGCACTTGAGAAACAGAGCTTCTTACTAAAAGATTTGACAAGAGAGACCGTGGAACTAAATATGTCATCAGAATATTTCAGAATTGCAGTCGTCCCATTCGCCTTTGAATGCTTGGTGAAATCCATTATGTTGTCAAAGTTGGGGGCGGTGCTTTAAACAATGTTAACCATTCATACAGCTTAGGAAGTTTTAGGAAGGTGCTCAGAGGGGGAAGGAAAAGGCTTATCTATCACAATACTGATATCCTTGAAACAAGAAAGGATTGAGGTAGCCACAACAGCTTCTTCTCCTTCAAAGGACCAGAGCCTTGGACAAGCACTTCAACAACACTCAAGTGAATTTCATTTACTATTCTATGATTAAAAACCAAACAAAACTTACAGAGCACCACTAGAAAATGAAGGGATCATTACATTAAGGATCATCTGAAAAGGGATTATATTACAGTAAATAGGAAACCTCCCCCTGCCACCACCAAGTTCTACCAAATTCTTTCCTTAGTCCTTCCAGATGAAGACAGTGTTTCAAAGGAAGAACTTAGCAGTATTTAAGTGGCATAATAATGGTGATCCCTGTGCCAGCCAGTTTAAATACAGAAGGCAAGTTCTTGTTCCACGACTCCTTACCTGTACATATCCTAGTGAAGGAAGGTATTAATGGCTTTTTTAATCAGGCAGAACTAAGGCACAGATTAAGTTATCTATACAGGACCTGACTTTCAAAGGTTACAAGAACATAAGTCAAACCTCCTCTCCTGTTTCTCCTTTCCAAATCTCAATGGATTTGACTAAAATAAATTAAAAATAAGCTGAAGCTGATTATTTCTCTAGATTTTTGTTGCCTTTTGGTATTTTATAGTTTTTAGCTTGAATGAGGACTGAAAAGTTCAGAAACTTTAATCTTAAAGCTATTAACTGCTTCATTCATTCTTAAAACAGCAGTTTTGGGGTAAAGCTGAATTTTGTGAGACTGTTTCAAGTCACAATGTTTGACAATGCTGAAAGACAACAAATGACCTGTTCCAGGGCTGGAAACCAAGATGTGGTCTCCTGAATCTCAGTCCATTGCCACAAAAGCAAGATCATCCAACCCTTCTCCACAGAAGACACTAATTAGGGAATATACTGAAGTAATATGAAGATAAAAGTACTTTAAAAAGATGCTAAATTACTTTGGTGTTAATTCGGAATGTGACAGATAAGCATTACTTCTACTAGGAACCAGCTTTTCTCAAAGTTTTAGGGGAAAATACTAGATAAGCATCATTGGAGAAACATGACATTTAAGAACTCCAGTGTAGGAAGTTTAGCCTTGAAGATACTTATCAAAAGTCACATAACTTTTGATACTATGAGAAAACACTCATAAGGTCTATTCCACAGATTTTGGCTATTAAAACTTTTTCAGTAACATTAAGTAACTGAAAGTCAGCAACTGACCAGCAACTAATAGGCAAATGGTTTACAGAGGCAAAAAATCAAATGTCATCAGTAATAACTGAGGCAGAACCAATACAGTCAGTCTCTTCTCCCCCTCCTATTGCTGACTTGTTCCCTTTTGTACTCCCAGGCTCACTTCATACACTGTTTTAGCTCTATCAGAACCAGTTTTTATTTGGAAGTAGAAGTCAAGAATGAAGAAAAGCACTTTTTTTTTTCTGCTTACACCTCAGGAAGCTGAAAGGACAGAATTCAGGACGCAACAGGTAGCACTTGTTCATGAAAAAGAATCAAATAAAATTAACTCCTTCAGAAATACCTAAAACACCAACAACAATGAAATGGTCACTCTAACATTAAATTTTTTTTAGAAGCTTTCTATATAGTAGCTACTTAGTACTTTCCAAAACTACCAACTAATAATTTCATTTTTATCTTTTCAACTTAGAATACCGTACTGAAATACACCTCAAATACTGAACTACACCTCAAACAACAAATGCAAAATGAAAAGCAACACGAGCTGTGGCCTCCTATCCAAGACACTGGTATGTTTGATTCTATACGGATTCTATATGGAATCTTACCATTGATCTTTCAGAATATCCAAACAAATGGCGCCAGTGACCGAACTAATATTGGGATGCCATATTTTGGTGATAAATCGCACCTAGAAGACAAAACAATTTAAAAAATAAACAGTTATTAAGCACAGTATCTTAAGTAAATATTTTATAATATTACTAGATATAGTGTGTTTAAAAGAAATACTAATTTAGGAAGCATCAAGCTAAAAAACAGAACTAAGACATGCAATATCATTTATTTTAAGATGCTTCAAATTTGCAAAGCCATTTTTTTGACACAGCCTTGCTTTACTCCAAACCAGACTACTGCCAGTTTGAGGACACCATACTCATCCCTAACTTCTTCCCACAACCGTCACACGTACATATCCCCGCATCACACAACACTTTACATCCTCCAGCAGTGCTGGTATTTCAACATAAGCACAGTTAAATACAGACTTAAAATTTCCAATGCTGTAAATGCTACACAGTTCACTTTTAATCAAGTGAAACAAGTCCCCAAACTCTTAATGTAGGCATAGCATCTCACTATTCAGCTACATCATTGGTAGCTACAAAAATATTATAAAGATTTCCTTGGTGGGTGCTACTACTTCTACAGCTATCTAGTCTCATTACCCATATGCAGAAAGCTCTTCAATCAGATTAGTTATTTTTCTTTGATGCTGAAAGGACCCAGTTCCAGAACCCAATCATTGGTCATATCCATATTTTTACACTAAAGTATATTCATGATCACAAAGCATGAATAAAGTCAGGTTTGTGTTGTGATCATTTTTTGAAAAAAAAAAACAAAACACCAAAAACACAGAGAAAGTTAAAAGAAAATGTTCCTTTTAAAAGCCTCAAAACCCAAAGCTGTCCTCTGGAAGGAATGTATACATGAGTTCAGCAATTTCCCCTCTGTTTTCTCCAAACTCCTTACTTCAGGTTGCACTTTAACTGCTTCCTAGTGACTTTGACCCATCAGTTTCCCATCTCTATCTCCTCACCCCAAACTCCTGATGAATTTTTTATATGTAGCGCAGATCTTTCAACTCTTGTCCCTGACCTGCAAGCAAATCAGTGCACAGAACCTGTTATTTGTCAGACACTACAGCAAAGGACTGTATGTACACAGATATAATAAAATCAGTGCAATCACAGTGCATAAATAGGCAAGACCATAACAGTTCTCCCTTCTAGGACAGAAAATAAAAGATCATGTCAGCAGAGCCACTTACTAACTAGCTCAACTCTCTAAATCACTTTGAAAACGTAAAAAGTCGTGTAAATAGCAGGTTAATTTCTCACAGTGAATGACAGCTAACAAAGGCTGTCAACGCACATAGTGAAAAAGATAAAGAAATCTTTCAGATGAAAGGCTGGGCTAGATACAAGCAAAAAGGCCTCAAATTCAGGAATACAGGCTCCAGAATAAGCAGCACTATGCTACAGCATGCTGAGCTTCTAACAGCTGTCTATAAGCTTTGGAAATGGAAACCACCAAGCCCTAAAGCAGCAATTAAACCATGGTCCACAGACCCATCTTTCAGTGCCTATGACCCGTTTCAGCTCTCCTTATTTTAGCTCCCGCCAGAACATATGCAGATGAAAGAACCAGACATCTCATTAAGATTTTCTGTTTTTTCACTCCAGCCTCAAGGAAGCCATTCAAAGGACAAGAGCCAAGGAGCTATGAGCTACTGGCACATCTCCCTTCCTCCTCTTCCCCGGTTCCTTCCCAGCATTACATACAGGGTGAAAATAATCAGGATCTAGGACACGTTTTTAATTCAAAGACATCTTTCAGACAAACAGAAAACCAATCAAGAAGCCGAGTCAGACAACTCGGGACTTTGCTGACTCATCAGAAGCCACTGAAGGGACTAAATCAAGGCACAGGAATACAGTTGCAACTGCAAATATACAAATCAACCTGCACAAGACTGAGCTCTTTAGGAGGGAAGTAGAATCACAAGTTTGAAGTGCTAGAAAGAGACAGTAAAATTGAAAGGGCAGTAAGTTGAAAAAAAAAAAAAAAGAAACCAACTTGCGAACAACTTTACCACAGTCATTTCTCTTGTCACTCTCATCCACGTGCACATTTTACACATTCCTTCAACAGAGCTACAGTAAGATCATCGTGCCTCTCTATTGATTCTTCAACTCACAACTGTACACTTCACTAATTATTACTATAAGCTTGTTATGTTGAAACCAGGACTCTACTAAATAATTTGTGGACCTCAAAAATCTAAAAGAATCAATAATTATCTATTAAAGCATGTCCTCAATCATACCAAGGGGAAAGAAAGATAGTCATACTCTCTACGTCAAGTAAGACTATCTGAAAACTCTATTTATCTTGCCAAAAAGACATGACATGAGTCAGTAATAAAGCACAGGTTCCTCACCAGAATTCACCAGTTTGTATTTTAAGGAATAATCAGAACATACTTCTGATTGGATACAGCTATGCATCCTACATTATTTCTACCTACAGCTCCAATGTCTGCCTAAAGGAGACAAAATAAAAAAGGGTATTAAAAAGAGACTACATAGACAAGCAAATAAGAATACTCAGAAACAAACTGTCAGCAAAAGTATTTTATCCAAAAAAAAAAAGCTTACAGTACCTTAGGAGGATTAAATGGATATGTTTCTGGAATTTTTATCTCTAGTTGATACCTTCCACCTGCAAAAGACAAGAACAAGTTAGAAATTAAAAGAACATTACTCAAGTTTATTCTCTTATGAAAATAAAGCTTACCTTTCTAAATGGACAGGTTTTCAACTAATTCAAATCTAGCATTAGTTAGAAGGTACTTACATATTTCATAATTTTTATAAATAAAAGCATATAAAGTCAATCTAATAAAGTCATATTTGCTTATGCAGATCAGCAACCGTATTTCTTATGTATACATTCTTCCACACTTCGCGGAAAGAGGATCCAATGTTACTTCCACTATATTCTCCGTTATCTGAAGTATTTACTTCTATACCAATTCTGCAAACACTTTTATTCACTAGTAGTGTAACATAATAATATAGTTTGTAGGATTACATCCGCTACAGGATAGTACAGGCTTTGCAGACAGAATCACCTTCTATGGTCCCTTTCTGAACATTTCTCAGTCTTTCGCTGTTGCAGTATCATCACCTATGTCTACTTCAATTAGAGTTGTTAACATTCAGAAGTTTAACGACAAAAAGAACAGTATAGCAAAACACATACACCAATTCAGGCAGTTTTTGTAGAAACCGAAAGCATTTCTCCTTACCTGCAATATTTTTTTCCTATTGCTGTTCTTTCAACATACTTCAACATACTTCATTACAATTTATAAACTTTCTCAAAGTGAAGTTGAAGTGTCTGTAATTTACTTCCTTTGGGATTTCAAGTGTGACTTACTCTGTCACTACACAAAACCAGTTCAAGCAGTCTCAACATGGGCAGTAAGATTCATACACAGGGAAAAAAACCTCAAAGGAATACTCTGAACAGTTAGAGGCTACGGCATCTTTTTATGTGTGTGAAAATGCACGTTAGCAGCTACTAAAACCTCTCACTTTTAATATGTAACTCAGCGTAATACACTACACCTGCAACTGGTTAGTATCAGTTCAGTATTCTACACTACTTTCTACAGCTGGTTTTTTTCCTCACTTTAATATTACAGTAACTTCAAGTTTTAACAAAACACAGAATAGAAGGCCAATAAATCCAAAACCGTAATAGCCAATGTCTAAATTGACTGCTTGTCTGCTTCAGGACAGCACAGGTAAAATATTTTTGAAGACACATAGATCAGCAACAGACCTTAAGTTTGTTTTTCCTTTTTGTCTGAATTGAAGCATAACTCAGCAGCAGTTTTTCCTAAGAAACAGAACAATCACACTGTTCTCTGATTACAAGACTTCATCAGCCCCTGTATGATTTTACTGATACACCATTTTCCAAGGTAATATAAAAAACCCTCAACTTATCCTTAGGTATTACTACTTCCTCCGCTTACCATTAACACTTGCCTTTGAAAGACAGGCTATGACAGCCTTCTGCACAACAGGCCATTCAGCCACCAATTTTTTCCACCAGGAATGTACAAGTCCAAAAGATTTTAAAACTGCAGGGACTAATGAGTTGGTCATATTATTTATACAGTAATGTTGTCATGCACTGAAGTTCACAGATAAAAAAATACAGCCTTGAAGACTTAAAGCTAAATAATTCTGGATATTCATTTCCTCAGTACTACATTCAAAACACAAGTGACTAATATACTAACTTCTGCATGCCAATACTTCTGTGGATTTTTTAAGTGAGTATGCATATGTATGAATTTTTCATAGCTATTTAATACTCGAGATCAAATTTAACAGTAATGGCAGAATATTCCTTCTGTGCCATTAGGGCAGATGTCTCAATAGAGTTGGAGCAATTTTTAACTATTTTCCTTGAAGAAACACCCTATTTTAAGTTTTGCAGATAGAGTAGCTCACAGGTGAACTTGGCTTAAAATTAATGCCATTGTTACACATGTTTAAAAAAAACCAAAAAACCAACAACAAACCAAACAACAGCCTACCTGCTGAAAAGCTCTCTAATCAACTAAAAGCCAGTAGCTATTAATCTAGACTTTCAAAGGTCTTCTCTCCAAATATTCGTAGAATGATTTGGGTTGGAAGGGACCTTAAATATCACCTACTTACAACCCTCCTGCCATGGCAGGGACATCTCCCACTAAACCAGGCTGCCCAGAGCCCCATCCAACCTGGCCTTGAACACTTCCAGGGATGGGGCCTCCACAACCTCTCTGTGCAACCTGCTCCAGTGACTCACCAAAAAATTTCTTCCTCATATCTAATATAAATCTACCCTCTTTCAGTTTAAAGCCATTTCTCCTTGGTCCTATCCCTACACTCCCCAATAGAGTCCTTTATGTTTTAACATGGGATGCAAATGTGTTTCACTTGGAAACTGTGCCCTGCAATACTCTGATAATTGATCAGTTTGAGTTGACAGCACCGATAGAAAAACAAAAGTTACAAAACTTGTCAACAACAGACGGCATTCTTCCTCTCAGACATGCTTAAAGCACTGTCCCAGCATCACCTACAGAGGATTTTTGCAGCAGTAGTTTGTTTTCAGAAACCTCAACAACTGTGGTCAGCAATAAATATTACTGTTCTTCCACCTCATAATGGTTCTAGAATTCCCTCCTGTATCACAGAATTGTCTGACCTGAACTACCACATTAATTAGCTTTTCTTCATAAAGCGCTTCTTGCTGTGTCATTGTTCAGACTACAGATGACAGGAGATCAGCCAGTAATTATGCAGCATGCATTACTGCGTTAGTCATAAAATGAAAATTACACACACTGGCAAGCCCTTTGTAATTACATAAGGGAATAAATGCACAGAACTATGCTACAGAAATATTAACATTCCAAAGTAAATTAATATCAGGAAGCACCAGAAATAGGGCTGCCAGTAACTTCTGTTTTGCTCCCTGGCGCACATGCATTCTAGAATGAAGACAAGCATACGATCACATTATTTTTCCACGAGATCCTTGCCATATAATCTGAATACATAATAGTTTTAGTTCCCAAAAAGGGATATTTACTATATCCTCACCATTAAATGTACTCATATGTTCATAAGCACGCATGCACTTCACACCAAGAGATTCTATACTACGCATATATTACTGATTTTCATTAGCACAATATGCTGAATACATGAACACTGGACTCTGCTTCAGAAATTTTGGTCTAGCTGAATTACCCAGCATCACACAGAGCTCAGTTCTGCAGACAAGCATTCAAATCTCATTTTACCCTCTTCATGAACTGCTCTATAGTTTTTAACTTTTGTGACACATGAATACATCTTTCATTTCAAATAACTCTCAATACAGTCTCAAAAAAAAAGTCCATTTTATAAGCTGATGTAATGTTGACCTGGAGGGGAAGGGAAAAGAAAAAAAAGGCAAGCCATGACAAACCAACTCACTCAAGAAGTATTAATCCTACCTGAATGGGGGAAAACACACACACAAAGAAAACACCAAACAAACAAACAAAAAAACACCGAAAACCCAAATACAAAAATCCAAACACTGGACTATCCTAAAACACCACTCTTCTGCTTCCATTCAGATGTCTCCTGGTATTCACTTACTTAATTTTGCAACATCTTGGTTTTACACAATCAACTATAATTGCAAAAGAACTATTACACTAAACAGAATTATCCACTTCCAGATAGGTCACCAGCACAACCAAGTATTTTATGTCCACAGCATAGTTCTCTCTTTAAATTGAAGGTACATGTAAGTTAGCTTCTTTCCAGACATTATCTTCTGTTAAGTAAACTCTCGAGGCTGATGAGATGAGGACAGAGACACAGCAGGGAAGGGAGGGAGAAAGAGGGAAAATCACCGAATTATTTGCTGGACAGCAGAGGAACTCTGGGACTTGAATTCAGTAGGAGGAACATCCTCATCACTACAGAAGCTTTTGCTTTTCTACTCTCTCCCTTCCTGACTCATTTTCTCTCTCCTCAGCTTCTGACACCTTCTACCCCTCCCTAATATCAGCCTCTGTTCGGTTGTCTCCCCTTCCATTATCTGGGGAGACCCTCTCCCTGCCCTCACCAGCAGCTCCTAGCCTGGAGAAGCAAATCCCAAGGGATGTCCTCCTGTGGCAAGAGGCAACAACCAGATTTTCATCAAAAGCCTCTAATGCTTTCAAGTGCATATACACCTCTACCTCCACAACAGCTTTCAGATAATTTTCCCTATCTGACGAGAACTTATTTTTCAAAATATGGCAAAGAGCACGTGTCTGGTCTCTAGACAGCGCTCAAGTCCCACTCTTAGCTCCAGGGCACAGGGTAACTAGAGAAATCAAAAAAACTCAGGAAATTGTTTAAATTTCCAACAAAATAGTTTGCCCGTAACAGTCCCTGAGATTGATTTTTTTTTTAACTAGAAGTTCAAATTCAAATCAAAGCAGATATCTGGAATAGAAAATTTGCATAAAACATAATTTAAAAGTAACCAAATGTTTTTATTTTTAAGTTTAAAACCCAAAGTCCTCATTTACCATCAAAGTAAGTTAATAGAAAGTGTCGGACAGCTCCATATATATTATACACAAGTAAAATTTACAAGTATGAGCACTACTGTGTAATTTGGTATCCCTGAAGCATGCTATACTGGCTTCTGTTAAAGATTCTATATGCAATAAATCACCTTGCTGAAGAGGTGCACAATCACCAATACTGACTTTCTTGTTCACTAAAGTTGGTAAGATGTAATTTTTGGAGAACTGTAGACATGAAGTTCTATTACAGAGTCTTCCACTCCAGTAAAAATTAAGCATTAGGAGCCACGAATGCCCAAGATTAACTCAAAATTTAATTTGTGATAGTATCTCTCCTTGGGACAGAAAAATGCAACATGTTTTTGAATGATCACCACAGGAAATCCATGTACAGTTACATTAGATGCTGAAGCTCAGTTTCTTGATGCTTCACTGCTACGGAGCTTAAACTGTCAATACAGTAAACAAACAACTAGAAGTCAGAATTATAGCCATTAGACTGTACAGTTTATACCTGTAAATTAACCTTTCATATGCGACAGTCTTTCCTATTGTAAAAGAGATCTGCCTTCAGGCAACACAAGTTTTTCAAAACTAGAATTTGCCTTTTAAAAAAAAATCAGACTATTTTAAAAACACAGAGCTCTACATTTTTACACTGTAAATTAATTTTACAAACAAAGCATCTCAAGACACATGATTTGAAGTGTACAATATTTGCATACACAAAAATATTACTTGCCTTCATATGGTGTGTCCGGAGGTCCTGCTATTTCTCCTCTTAATTCTGTAAAATTCTCATCTACAAGATCTACTTTAATTTGATTTTTGCTCGTCTTAAAAATAAACAGAGAAACAAAGAATCATAAGTAAGCATTTGACATACATATTTCCCCCCTAATATGATATTTTAAAATTTTGGAATAATAATGGTTGGGGTTTTTTAAAAAAATATAAATTTTAAAATATAGTAACCTAAAGCTCCCAGTTGGAATTTTACTTCATTAGAAAAATAGATGACTTGTGAAGCATTAGAAATTTCAACACTATTATTTATACGATCACTAAAATAAGCACAGCAACCCAGTAATAAAATATATTTAATTATATTTTAAAAAGATCATGTTCTTTCAAATCAACAATTTGCATATTTTTAACTATAAAATCAAATTGATCAAGCTACCCATTTTTTTCTTGTTTAGAGCAACTAAATGACTGTCACTTTCACTGGACTAGAAAAACATCTCTGCAAAAAGGAGTGCTCGCTATTTTTAAACAGTACCATGATCCAAACAGAATACTGTAGTCTTGCTTAAGATCATGTTTATCTTTAATATTTAAGCTTGAATTTCATTGTCACTTCCCTCAACATTTTCACACCTCATATCAACTTGCCTACAAAATAAAAACACTGTTTTGATACTGAAAAAAACATATGTTTTCCAGGAACTGATTCACAGAAGTACATAGCCAGAGCTACCCATCCCACTGAATTTGCCTTCCAAGTCCAGACAGCAGCATTAGTGAAATTCATGCAAGTCTTCCAGCCAGAAACCTGCTTTGGTGGACACAAAGCAGAATCTCCTTTTAGAAAGATACACCATGAAGTTTTAGAGGCGAGTAATCACAGGTTTGTCTATTCTGCTTCTGTGTATCATGCTTACTGACTGCAACAGAGATTTCCCAAGTACTACAATTTTATTTTTTTTCCCCAAGAACTCACAGCATCTGCCCAGATCCTTTAAAATTGTTCCAACTAGTTCTATGCCAAAAAGCCCTGTGCAACTGTGCTCCCCTTCTCTCTCAGAGCAAACCTGGTTGCTGACAGCTGTGAGCAAAGGGTTAAGTCAGATAAAGCTCACGGTTGCCACCAAACAGTTCTTGGATCTACTACTTCTGTGAACTATCAGGGATGCAGAAGTCATTGAACCACAGCTGGGAGATACCTCTAATTCCTTCCTGTAAGTGTTCTATAGGCTCAGCTCCTGCACCAGAGAGAGGGCTCCTCTGACCAGAGATGCTCACAGATATAAAGAAAATAAAATCAAAGTTTCAGTAGAAGTTTCACCAATTAATCCCATGGTGATTTGGGAGCATTTTACAG
The DNA here is from genome assembly GCF_000703405.1 of Apaloderma vittatum. Classification (NCBI taxonomy): domain Eukaryota; kingdom Metazoa; phylum Chordata; class Aves; order Trogoniformes; family Trogonidae; genus Apaloderma; species Apaloderma vittatum. The sequence continues at coordinate 120,291 of NW_009716503.1, forward strand.
CCCTTCAACCCACACAAACGAGGCAGCACCTGCAAATGCACAGCTGAGGCCAAAGTATTGCACTTCAGAAAACAAAGATTCAATCAAACTACAAATTAAGAACACACCATGCACCTCCAAAATCAAAGGCCAGTTAAATACTAAATGTAATGGTTCTGTTTTACTAATCTGTATCCATAAGCCAGCTTTTTGTTTTAAGCATCACATTGACTCTTGCATCATCTTTCATGACCTCACCTAAGGCATCAGAGTAAGGAAGCTAACTCATAGAACTGATGAAATCCTGTTTTTAAACATATTTTAGATAAATTAACAGTAGCAGGAGAGAAAATGATATGACCAGACAGCAACCAAAAGTTTTCTTTTAAAGCTTTGTTTCCACAATACCGAGCAGGAGGACAGACTGTTCCAGGGAGACAGCCCTCCCCAACAGCCACGCAAAGTGAGAAACTCCTGTATTTTTGCTCACTATTCCAACTGGCAGCTCATTCCACAACGTCACAATTGTTAAAAGCTTTTAAACTACAATTTAGGTAAAGTTATAATCTATTTACGCCCACTTGTGACACCACTGTTTCCTAGCTTCAACAAGTTTCTTTGTATCTCTAGTATTTCTTCCCCTCATAGAATACATTGCATTTATACCAATATCACTTTTCAGCTTTAATCTCACTGTAAAACTGAAATTTCAATCATATCAATTTTTTTTTTCATTTCCCACTCTACATCCCATGATCACCTAACTAGCCCTACCTAAGCGAATTTAGAGGCAGTCTTTGAATCAGTGCCATGAACACTGTTGCACTCACTGAAAAGAAATCACAACCAACTTAAAATCAAACTTCTCTATTCCATGGCAACACATCACACAGCTCAGATCAAGTAAGAGAATCCCAGCAGGGCTTGCTATGGAAATTTTTGCCCTCTTCAGTGACAGGACTGTGTTTTCTCAGAGGTACTGCTCCCTGTGCATTGCCTCTGAAGTCACAGAACAGCCCACTGGTTTAAATAATCAATACAGTAAACGAGTCACCAAAACAAGTTTAAATAATCAATACTGTTAAAAGTCACCAAAACAACGTGCCCCGTAATGCAACCATCCTAAGGTCTATTTAGGTTCTCCTGCTCTCCCTCCATCGACTTCACCTGGTAAACTCCAAATTGACCAAAGCTCTTGCTCTTTCCAAGTAAACCTGCAACTTTTCATTTCAGGACTACAGTAATAACAAAAGGGACGAATTTCAATTATACAACCCATGGTAAACCCACACTGCAGCTTGTTTAATTTTCTACTTAGCATTTTACGTCTCTTCAATGCCCTCTACACTGTTGTAGCAGCCTGGATATTCATCTTCCTAAGTCATTTAATTAGTAGTACACTAGCTGTTTTTCACAACAAATTCCTTCTGACACTAAATTTGGTTTAAAAAAAACCAAACAAAAACACCCCACACCACTCAGCAACAAAAGAAGAAAAAAAAAATAATCAAACAAACACTACTGCTAAGCTCAGTTTCTGTCAAGAGTCAGCGATCCCGGTTCCCCCATTGGAGATGACTGCTTTTCTTACTACAACTATAGCTATATGCATATCCCAACTTCCTTTGTACAGAACCTTAAGGAAAAATGGCAGGCTATACTGTTTCAGTGTAAGGATTAATTCAATTCTGGGTTCATGCTTAAATTTTACCATGCCCTCCATATTTTATTGACACAGTTAAAGAACCTTTCCTGCTATTGTGATAGGCTTTTCAAGGTGCAACGCAGCTTGACCCTTTCAATTCTTCCCTCTTCCTTCATCCCTAGAGCAGTAACTAATATTTAACCGTACTGAAGTGATTTTTCTTCCAATTAAATCTGTGTTTTGCTACAACTTTTCCTCTTAACAAGGATCACATAGGGAAAATTACTTAATTTTAGCAGCTCTAACATAATAAATCCCTGGCCTCCACCATGATCACTCAAGCTGTCTCTGAAATACTATTAACAGCTGACTTGCCCAAAAGTGTGCCTCTGACACCAATTATGTTAGCACAGAATTTACACATTAACTTGTGGTCTCACAACACAAAGTTGATTTTCCAGAAGTTCTACAAAGACCTCATTACATTCCCATACCAAGTCCAAAACAGCATGACCTCCTGTTGATTCAGTAACAATTTAGTGACTAAATCACTGGGCTGGAGGTTCCTGAAATACGAATCATGCCACTGCTAGCAGCACTTATTTCCATAATCTCAAAGTTAATTTCTGTAGCAATACGATTCCCACTAACATTTCTTGCCAACATGAAAACTCTCCGACATCAAAATAATTTGCTAGGAATTTAAAAGCCCAACACCACACCATCAGAACTTCCCATCACCTTTTTTCTTCATATTCTAGCTGGATTACAAATAGCCTTTTTTTCCTTTTTAAACACATTCCCTTCTTCACACGAGGGCTCTAGTCAAAAGATTTGTCATCTTTTAGACCATCACAACTGCTGAGACTCTTCACACATTGCTACAGTCACACTTGTCCAATTTTGTTCTGTCTCATGGAGATTGATCTCCAGTGCTTGGGAGGCACACAAAGAGTGAGGCAGAAAACTTGGAAAAGATTCATAAGGCACTTCCTTTCATTACAAAACCTTCATCTCTAAGAAGAAACCTAAAAGAATCAATCTTTCACAGAGTCGTTCTGTGAGCATCTCCCAAAGATTGGACATACATTCACAGTAGCTATTAACAGATAATATTGACTTGCCCTTGCCTGACTCCTCTTTAGAAAAGATAATCCAGAATTACACCGTCTAGTCTTACACCTAAATATCTTCCTCCTATAAAACACATAATCCACTCCAGTAGAAACTTTGAAGACCAAGTCCTACCACCAAAGACTGGTCACACACATCTTCTCCAGTTCTACCAAAATCCCTTCAGAAAGCAGCTCCAGAACTTGCAATATTATTCTTGGCAGACAACCTCATTCCTTTTATTCACTAGTCTACAGTCTTAACAAGAAGTCCCTCAGAGGGGCCTGCCTTTTTTTTTTTTTTTTTACAGTTAATTCACCCTTTCTCCTGAGCCTTCCATGCCACCTCCTTCCCACTTCTCCAATCTACCTTTACAAACCTCTTTTATGAGTTATTCATGGCCTGTTATATCCTGCACTAGTCCAGGACCTCCATCCTTAAAAAAAAAAGAAAAAAAAAATCAATTTTTTTTCCCCCACAGAAAATAAAAAAGCAAAGAGACAGGACTATAAGACCACCACCGGAATACAGTTACAGAATCACAGAATGGGTTGGGTTGGAAGGGACCTTAAAGATTATCTAGGACCAACTCTCTGCCATGGGAGGGACACATCTCACTTGACCAGGTTGCTCAACATCCCATCCAAATTGGCCTTCAACACTTCTAGAGAGGTGGCTTCCACAGCTTCCCTGGGCAACCTGTTCTAGTATGTCACTACCATCACAGAGAATTTCTTCCTAATATCTAATCTAAATCTACCTTCTTTCAGTTGGAAACCATTAGCCCTTGTCCTATAATGACACTCTATCAGAGTCCCTCCCTTTCTTTCCTGTAGAACTGGAAGGCTGCTATAAGGTCTCTCCAGAGTCTTCTCCAGGCTGAACAACCCCAACTCTCTCAGCATGTCCTCACAGGGAAGGTGCTCCAGACCCCTTCACGGGCTCCTCTGGACCCTCTCCAACAGGTGCACAACCTTCTCGTGTTGGCAGCCCCAGAGGCAGACATAGAACTGCAGGTACATTAAGACAAAACAATGAAAATTACACTGTTCTAAACATTTACTTCCCTCATACAAAACACTGTTTATATTTACCAAGAAATTAATTATATATTCCATGTTCAAGCCAGTCCTGAAGACTGAAGGTACATAAAATTACTTTTTTTAAGAAGTAGGAATTCCAAGCGCATCAGAATTTATGCTTTCTAAAAAGCCTCTAAATTCTGCAGTTATTTTTGTAAGTAGGCTACCAGGAAAAATAAAAAGCTTAACCTCGGATAATCAACAGAAAAACACGTATTATCAGAGCTGGCATTTTTTTTGATAGATACTCCTAGGTTTAATCAGAAATGCAGGAATAATGTTTTGGGGTTGTTTGGGTTTTTTTTTTTTGGTGATTACATGGCTATCATATTTTGACATGTACTCAATCCTCTTGAGTGGAAGGAAAAAAACATCCCAAAAGCCCTCACACTCCCATGTCAGTCATTGCTACAAAGCACATTGTATGCGATCATAATGCAGTACTTAGTTTATATAGAAAAAAGTTGAGTGAAGTTATTCTACAACTATCCACCTCTATTTACGTCCCCCTCATGACACTATCTTAACATTAGACCTTTGATCCCTGCATAATAAAATTACTCTTAAAAATTTAAGAGGTCAAATTCTCCACAAAGCATCCATACTATGTTTTAAACTGCTGTGGTCAGAACAAAAAAAAAAAAGAAAGGAAGCGATCTTTATCAGCAATATTAACACCTTTAATTTAGCATGTTACTTCCTCAAACCAAAAGTAATGTTAAATTGAACTACTCCCTGTATGTTGAGTGTATCTGTCTCACCTTATATATTCAGATACCACGTGTAAAATTCATATAAAATCTCTTTTGAGTATAAATGAGTTGGTAAATAAGGATTTATGAAAACAAAAACCAACATACACAAACAAAATACCCTAAAGAGAATTAGATTTAGAATTTAAAATCCAGTGATTACTTCTGAGTAATTCTGTGCATAAATAACACCAAAGTCCTGCTATTCCACAGAGTGATTCATTATCTGCAGCCTGTGATTTTACAGGTCCTCTAACAAGATTTTCTTCTATCCTACATAAAGTTCCCCTTAAGATAAAGTATGACTATTTTCTGTTAATTAACTTTGCTTTTACAGAAAATAATTAATAGAAAACTCTAGAAACATATGAATATAAGCAAAAAAACCCCAGACATAAAAACACTAACCAGAAGAGACACACATATAAATGGTAAGTGACATGTATAGATAAATGAATTGCAATAAAAGCACCTAAGTATTAAAACTCTATTTAGTTCTTTAAGACTAGCAACTTTCACATTAAGGAAAAGTTTTAATAAGTGACAAAAACACTAAAGAATGCATATGCCAATATTTCAGCAAAGATCAAATAATCATTTGAAAAATTTATCTAGATTTTTCTCAACTAAGGACAAAGTCCACAACCTTGCAAGGGAGGGCATGCAATTAAAGCAAAATGTTTTCTACAACTAATTATTTTCCAATCACACCAAGAAAATAGTACTTTATCTACATTTTAGATTTTAAAAAAATTAATATTGACTCCTCTGAGGTATACTGGCAACAAACACTTTTTAGCCACCTTAAAAACTAATAAAAAATTAGTTACAACTTACAAATGCAAAGTAGGTACTTTTGAACATCCAAACATTTTACACTGATGCTGTTAAGGATCAATATTTAAACCAAATTAAGTACAAAATAATTCACCCCAGTCTGAAGCCACGCTAGCAAAATTAATCTATGGTACTGTAAAATTACTAGTGTCTCAAAACTCTTCTTATCCTCCCCCTCAATTCATATCCTACCACAATATCTCAATTCTACACTAAAGTCTGGCATGAACATACATGTGAAGAGAATTATAGAAAAAGATCTGATTGACTATCATGAGATCCATATAATGCTATTTTTCCAGAAGACCACGTGTAATCCAAGTCAACATACACACTGAGCAGAGAACTCACACATTTCAGTAGCAGTTTACTCTGTTAAACAATTATTTAAATTAATAACTTAAAGAGCAAGTTCGTTCTTATCCTATTTACCTAGCCCTTGCAAATCTGTGGATAAGCATTCAAAGTAATTTTGGTTTGCCGTCATTGCCGCATTATTTTCTTATGCTCTTTTGCTACAATGCCATTTAATCTCTCAACTCAGTCCAACTGATTCCGCTCGCTCTCCTTCACTGGTATTTCAGAAAGGGATGACCCCAACAAAAGCTCCCCTCCCAAGTCAACTGTCAGCCTCTCCTCTCACCTCCTTGGCATTAGTTCTTTTCAAACCAACACTCTACTCTTCTTAACCCTTTGCTACCCCAGAGTAGCTCAGGACAAGTACACTGCATCCACTCAGTTCATTCTTTTGCGGGAAAAGAGCAAAAAGACAGGATATATCACTCTGCGAGGAGAAGTGCAGGGAACTGTCCTGCAGCAAAACGGCAATTCCAACTTCAAAAATAGAGGTCTGTAAAGCTGTTGATTCTTTTATTTTGCCCCAAAGAGCTGCCAAAGCAAGAAGAAGTAGTTCAATACGTGGGAAGTATTTCTTCAGACTTACTCCACATTGTAAGATGGAATCAAGTGCATGTCCAGAGCTTGAGCTTGTTATTAAGAAGCAGAAATGTCACGATTACCACAGTCACACCTATGGAACACTGCACTATCACCAGAGATCAGGAGATCACATTTGGCTTCTCAGAGAGAGGTCTTGCTGACCTTCAAAGCACAGAGTAATATGAGTCTGTGAAACAATCAAAAGTTTGGAGCAGAGCAAGGAGAAAAGAGGAAACTAATCTAAAGTACATCAAAAAGCTGTTTTCCTAGATAAGAAAAGGTCAAAGAAATGCATTTTCTTAAAACACTCCCATGTTCTTTGACCCTACTATCAGTTTCAGTCTTGAAATTCATCCACATTTCACGTCCTATTTCATCTCACTGTATTTACATGTATTTTATGATTATGCTTGTTTTACTAAAAATATGCAAGATCATTTTTGCATGATTCTTCATTTACTGATCAATACACTGCATTACTATACATAACTTGGGCTTTAATATAACTACAAAGCTACAAATATTAATACTGTGGTACTGGTAGATGGACTAGAATTTTCATATTTAGCAGTTTTATTTATTGAATGCATCTTGATAAGATTTAATAAAATGCATTAACAAGAGACTAAACTTGTGCTAGCTTTAAAATTCTGTATTATTACATGTTTACAGACAAGAATAATACTGAGAGGGCTTTTTTTTCCCTGTCAGAACACCAAACATCTCAAATACTTAAACATCTTGATTTTGCAAAAGTCAGACTTGAAGCATCACCAAGTTTTAGTAAAACTTTTAAGGTATCTAAATAGCTATCCTCCCTAACATTCACTTGTTAGAACATCATTCCACAGAAAAAAAAAAAAGTAAAGAGACTGTACTTCTATGGCAACTTAAGACAGTCTAACACCTGCCACAGTCCTAATTTCCTCCTGGTCCCAGTAAAACCAACTTAAAGGAGAGTGAAGGATTTTGAGCAAGCATTCATACAACTGAAGAGCAAACATGTTAACCAAAGCTATTTTTGTTACTAATTTTTTTCATTTTACCCCAACTCTGTTTTGATTCACCACAAACGCTGCAAGTAAGAGGAGCACAGCAGTCAGACAAGGAGCCATGCTGCCAAAAAAACATGACACTGCTTCTTGGCACTGCCTTAGGACAACTTTAGAATAATTTTGGAACTTCAGGTCTAGTGCTTGCCTTAACTATTTCTGACAAAACCATCAAAACAGTCATGGATGCACAAAAGTGTAACTGACACAGCTATGGTGGCATAAGCCCCAAGTGCAGCTATAGTCATTGCACGTCTCACTAACAGGTAGTGTGGTTAAACTGGAAACACTATGCTGAAAAAGCTGTGTCCATAACAGCATATTTACATTCCTGTGCTGCCATAAGGGCCCCTACACAGTCATGGGCTTCATCTACCCATGCAAGATAGTTACAGTACCTCAGCACTCGCCACGGGCAAGAGCTGCCCAAATCTAACACAAGCACCACTGAAATACTCAACATCAGAATGTGCACAGCGTAAGGGACTTCTGGTTCACAGAATCACAGAATGTTAGGGGTTTGGAAGGGACCTCTGAAGATCATCTAGTCCAACCTTCATCCCAGCATACCTAACCAGTACATACAGTTCTGGAGAACTGTATTCCAGAAAGCCTAAATGAACAAGCAATTTTGCAGGAATACAAGATGCATTTTTCTTGTCTTTTTATGCACAGTTCTGTCATCAATGCAAAACAACTGAAAGACCCTACAGATAAAGTACGTATTAAAGAATCAGTTTGAACCATACTATAAACACACAAAACCATTTGATGCAGATTCTGCAGTCAATTCTCTAAGTCTACCCTGCTTCAGTTGCTAGTAATCCTACGTATAAAAGAACCACAGGATTCAGCTCATTTTAAATCAATTATGTTAATTCACTCACAGTCCCAGAGCTTGAAGACTTGCAGAAATAGCTCAGAACATTTTTTTCCCTACTAGCTTCCCATATGGACACCCTTATTCCAAGGTGGAATAAGGCATGAAGGCTCTAAGAGTTTCCAGAAAGACAGGAAACAACACACCTACCATCATTTCCATAGAAGCAATGAAATAATGAACACAAATTAGCTTCCTACATGGTTTATGACAACAAAGGTAGACAGGATAGTCCCTATTAGCATTCCAACAGAAGAATGATACACAGGATGAACCCAGCTCTCAGACATAAACACAGCCAAACTGGAGTTATATCATACAACTAACTGAGTGCAATGGTATCCAAGAAGGCATAAATGCTGAATGAAGCTTCTTCCGCAGCTAGGGACATTCACAACATCGCGCTCCTGCGTAGGACACTGTGAAGACTAGAAGAGCAATCAACGGTTCTCTTACAACATACTAGAATAACAGACACAGATGAGGTCCTCAAACAAGGTTATTTTTGCTGCTTAGAGAGGTACTTTATTACATAGATACTATTTTATTACATACTCAGGGTTGGCATATTAAAGTGTTGCCAATTCAAATATTACAAGTATTAACACTGATATAATCTGAAGGGGAAATGCTGGTAAGTCAGGAGTATAGAAGTGGACTATGTCCTTAAGAGTACCATAGAGAATACTATTTCTCAAAATTCCCACTTTGTCATAAAAAACTAAATTGTTTATTTTACTTATCTAAATTGCCGCAAAATTTTACCAAGTCTATCAGAGACAAAAAGATAGTCTGCATGCACATTATAAAGTTTAACCCAAAGCATTTTCTCCATTTAATGCCAACCGCAATTATTAGTGTAAAAGTGATGAAGTACACTAGTGACAACAGCCCTTACCAGGATCACAAAACAAGCTAGAAATTGTTTAACAAGTGAATAATTTAAAGGACTATACCAAATACTTGCACTAGTTTGACAAGTCTAATACAACTGAAAGACCATTAGACCACTCAGGACTGGTCTGTTAACCAGCACTTTTCCTGCAGTTTATAGTTCCACAAATTTACCACGATAAAGCATTAACTTCACTTAACTTTCACACAAAGTAAAGTTCACTAACCTTAAGACTCATACAATTCTGTCCTATTAAAGCCAAACTCCTGGAAACAAGCACAGAAGAATGAGTGGGAGACTGAAGACAGTTAAAGAGTTGGCTAAATCCAACCAGTCCCTAGGTTCACAAACTGTGGTCTGAGGGCACCATCTGGTAGCTGCAGCCTAACCCCTAATTCTGAACTGACCAACCCAGTCCTGGGATCAGAGACTGCTCGCTTTCCTCAGATTTTTAAGAGATTACAGAATAAAACCAAATGAGCTCAACTCCAATGGAGACGAAGCTTCATTTTTCTGCTTTCAACTTACTCCCAAAACCTTTAGGATTCTGCAAACCAAGTAGACTATTCATTAGAAATCCGGACTCAACTGGATATGCATTTAACATGAAAAATGCCACTCACTGAACTCAGGAAGTAATAGACCTTTCCTTCCTTGCACAAATATTCCCACTACCAATACTCGACCAACTCGTGCATCTGGTCCAATGATAACTAACATATGTTAACTATTTTGAATCACAGATTTTAGTAATATTCATAATACTAGTGCTTATTAGTATCTACATAATAATGATCTTAAAAATGAGGTGGTATTAATTCATAGAACTTGAAAAACAGCTACATGATTCAAACAAACAGGCATAAAACTACAAGCAAAGTAATAATTCAAAAAAGATCACCTTAGAAGTGAGATTAATTAGTTTTCTTAAAACTTCCTAGTAAATGCATTTTGAGCTAACTATTCTTCAGTTACCAAAAAAAATTACTGATGAACAAATTCATTTGAAGGTAAAGATCTACAGAACCATTCTGCATTATCTTCCAGTACAAACTAAAAGATATAACCAAACACACCACAGATGGAAAATCAAAAGATATACAGTAACTGCATCTCAAAGTCTTTTTCATGTAATTATAGGAAACCAGTCTAAATTCTGTCTTGCCTAAAATCATAGGCACAGCTTGAAATACACACTAGACAAAATTATCTTTGGCAACATACAAAGGATTTCAAACAGCTGTTTTAAAGTTATGATCTTCACATTTCAGATAAACGCAGCTTAAGGAAGCATTACAGATCTCATATCTGTTCTACCTTCAAGGTTCCAACCCAGAACTTGTTCAATCTAAAAACCCTGAGAGCTTTACATTTCCAGAATAAAACAGCCTCTAACTTGAAGAGCAGAGGAATCACTATTGCCTTACAATAGTGGAAACTTCTGAACTAAGAAGTCTACTTTAAAATTCTTCATTTATAGGGGACTGTTTTACCAGGTGTGGCAACAGAGCTGAAGCCTCTGCCTGTACGTTTTCCTTCAGAAAGAGAAAACACACAGTAATTAAAAGGCAAATGTATGCAAGAAATATGCAGTCATGTAAGAAGAGACACCTGGGTGGCCTCTAGTCCTACCTCCTGCTCAAAGGAAGTCCAAAGAGCAGGCTGCTCAAGAACTTTAGTTTTGAGCTGAAGGATAAAATCCACAATCTCACTAGTCAATCTGTTTAAATGCTTGACTACTATCAGAGTAATGTTTTTTCCTCCAGTATATAGTCAGAATTTCCCATGTTTCAGCTCATCTGTTGCTTCTTGTCCTATCCCCATGCACTTCTGAGACTAGGCTGGCTGACAGTTCTCTCATCCTCTCCTCATATATCACGTGCTCCAGCGCCTTAACCACCTCAATGGTGTTCTGCTGAGCTCACTCCAGTATACCAATGCCCTAGACTGGAAAGTCCAAGACTGGACACAGTACACCAGATACTGTCTTGTAAGCACAGAACAGAGATGAAGAATCGCTTCTCACAACTCACCAACTACATTCTTGCCAATGCAACCTAGTACATGGCTGGGCTTCTTCACCACAAGAGCACTGCTGAACCACATTCAGCTTGCTCTCCACCAGGTGTTTTCCTACTAGCCTGCTTCGTTTCCAGTCAGGCTCCAGTCTTTATGTACCACCGTGCGGCCTTACTTCCTTCCAGACACAGGATTTGGTACCTGGCCCTGTTGAACTTCCAAAGATTGCTGTCAGCGCATTCACTTCTCCAGCCTAAGATCTTTTGCACAGCAGCTCTGGACTCCAACACGCTCACACCCCATCACCATCACTTTTTTAATCATATGCAAGCCTCCTCAGAGCCTGAACAGAGGTTGGCACCAATGACAGTGTAAGAGTTCTGCTCTTTACACCTTTTACCTTTGTATCTTTTAATTAACTAGGCATGCTCTAGCTCTACTCACACAAACAGCCACACCGCACTCACTAAACCTCTACTGACTTGAATGAGACTATTCTTACAAATCAAAATTTAAGCATATGAAGTAACAGAAAATGGACACCGTTAAAAAAAAAAAAATGCTGATTCAGGAGCCATACCAGAAGATCTCATTCTTATGTATCTGCATCAGTTCTACAAAAGTGGGAAGAAAAACAAGCATCCATAATTTCCAGCAAGTCCATCCAGTAACACTAAAGCACAATTACTACTTAAAGCTTCAATCTCAGAGATGTAAGCAAACCAAAGTAAAGAAGTTTTTCTGAGCCTGAAGATTAAACACTTATGATTTTTTCCACATAGCAAGAAGGTTTCAGAGACACCACTTAGCATCTTACTGACAGAAAACACAAGACCTCTAGGTGAAACAGTAAAAAAAAACCACCACCAAACCACCAGAGCTACTCGCTAGGTATCTAAAAGCCTAAGAAGGGACATGGCATGGCAGACTACCATTACCTCTCCCTTCCTCCTGTAAATCACAAAACCACACAGTGGACTCCAAAACAAATGTCTGCTTCCTTCTTTGAAATTAAATACTTCGAATTCTGCCATTAACCTGCTGTCTCCATTTCAATGCTATTTTGGATACAGGCAAGTTACAAATTTTAACTTTCTGCTCATGCAGATATTCTATAACTGCAGTGAAATTTAATTCACTCTTGGCTCTATCTGTGTTTACCTCCCCTGCAGATAAACCACTGCCTCTTGATATTCATAAGAGAAGAACGTTCTGTGGTAGAGACACTAGCAACTTTCTTCTTGCTAGGAAAAAGCTATGTTTCCTAATGTGTCATCTTGAGTACCAGAGCAGTGGCTTCACTGTAAGGTATCTATTAGCCACCAACTTACAGATGGCCAAAAAAAATCTTACATTTCCACATGATGAAAGAAACTGGATGGCAAATTAAACATTGACTCCTTCAATGGCTAAATGATACAATTTCTTTAAAATGCAGCACCAATATTCCATTATTATATGAAAACAAGTCACACATCATTCAACACACCTGCTGAAAAATTAGACCACAAAGCTTTTCATCATGTTTCTATTCATTGTTAAATGCCAGATTCTTCCTCTCATAAGACAGTTGAGCACAGGTAAGGGTTTGGCTACCCAGTGCAGCATTCCAGTAACTCTATTCTGAAATACCAGCTAACCTTCACCAGAGCCTTCACCCATCTATCAAGAGTGGGATACTATTCTCCCCCCATCTATTTATTGGTTTATCAACCTGCAGCTTCCTAGTTTTGTCCTAAATGTGTTTTGCAGCTTTAGAATTTCAGCCCATAAAACCAACAAGATAACAGAACAGGAAAAGAAAGTTGAGTAACTGATCCTTTGCCTAGACTAGGATTTGGAGTACGATCTGATTTAATTCACTGCTTACTCATTTTAGAATTTCAATACAATCATAGTACTCCTAACATCTATTTAACCAGTCAAGTTACTATCTAGGTTAACAAAACAGCTACATCTTTGTTAAAGATGCAGTACCTCACCTATCTTAGATTTTTTTAAAGCTTTTTCCATACACAAAGGTAAAAAAAATTTAAATCATACTTCAGAGAGCACTCCTGACAAAGAAATTGTTGTTGGTTTTATCTAAAGAGATGCAAATTTACAAGGATCTCTCCTACACAATATCCCACTTTGTACGTTAATACATAGGGCTTATAATAAAACTTGACATAATAAAGCAAGCAGAGCAAAACCACTTCTGTTACCTATGTGTGAAGAGACTTTAAGTATTTTTGTTCAAAATATACAAGGAGAACCAGTCTAAACTTAAAAAGGTTTAAACCCTCCACCTCTTATCTGTAAGCCAGAGAGCAAGATAGTCTAAAAGTCACATTTTAGTCATTTCCCAAAAATGCCATTTAATCAAGAAAACAGAAAATCAAGTAATATGAGATGTATATTCAGTCATATGAACAGTAAGGATCCAAGATTCCCAAGATCCTCTCCACAGATCCTTATCCATTGCAAGGATAAACACACCTCTCAGAACTTTTTCTTCACTCATCTTCAAATGCAGAAGGAATTGCCATCCAGCCGCTCCCTTTTTAAAAAGAAAAATTTGGTTCCACCATTCTATTTCAGTCCAAAGGAGAGTACTACAAAAAGCTACAGAACAAACTTCCTATGTACTTTTCCCAAGTGTGCCTGCCTGCTCACCCTCCCTCAGCATTTGTGCTCATACTGCATCTGAAAGGAAACAGGAGGGTTGCTCATCATGTTGATGTAGTTCAAAGCAGCAAATCAAGAATAATTTAAGTGGAGATAATGTAAGCCATTTAGTCTTCAGAGAGAGGCTCAAAAATTCTAAATAACAAATTTAGCATCACCATTCATGAAAAAGATTTGTTGGGGCTTTAAGAAGTAAGGTTTAACAATCATTTTGGTACACAAATCACAAAAAATCCCACAAACATCTTGTCCTCTGTGATCTGTAGTACTTGGTTATACCTCCATTCACCATTTCACTCCATATGTTCTCATGCTTAGTGGTGCTGACACCATAGCTTGACTGCCTTTGAATACACAAGCATTCACAAAAAACTTTGCTTGCAACTCAGACAGCAATTGAGTAATGCTGAAATTTTGCATTTAAGATAGCATATTCCCTAACTAACAATTTTATCCATACCACTATATCAATATAACACTCACATGTAGCTTGCTCATGGCAGAAATAAAAAGAAATATCAAACACTTCTGTACTATAATTTTAAAAGTCCATCATTTCAGTTTTGCAAGAATTGTGGTCTTCTTTCTGAAAAGTTTTAGGCTGCTTAAAGGCTATTTCTTAACACTTTCAACATTCTGCACTGAAACATTCAATGCAGACTAAACAAACAGAACAGTGGAGGATGTGCTGCTCACTAGTTCCAGCCTTTAGTCTGGACCCCAAACCTATGGAAGACTTTTTTTTTCTACATAAAGAAAAGGGAAATAGTCTTGAAGCCTTTAGACAGCACTTTCAAATAAAAACTTCTTTGTTCCCACAACATCAGCCAGTTATATGCGGTACAAGGTCTAGATTTTCTAGCTTTGGTATAAGAGGTCTCCACCTAGAAATTTCTCCTAGTTTACATGCAGTTCTCTACACGCTGTGCAATAGCTTGGGGAGACCAGCCTGGGCTCTTAAGGCAGCTGTAAAACAAGGCCTTTACATTTTTCTAGGGGCTAGTCCAAGCTGCATAGCAACAATACTGTCAGCATATATTTAATTTAAAAGTATATCAAACTACCGCTACACTAAACACATTCTCCTTAAGTCATCAGTACCTTCCGAAAATTGTCCTCTTGATATTTTTCCTCCATCAATAGGTCCAGATTCCTAAATCACCAGCTTTGAGAGTTACATATTCACATTAATATTTCACAACCATCTAACCTGCAACAACATCCCAAGTAGGACGACAGTGACGACACGACCATTAAAACCCATCTGGCTGACACCCAACAACTCGGATACGGACGCAGCAAAAGCTGCACTGATGCAACCCTGCAAACGCTGCGATACATTCCCTCGAACTGATCGGAACTTCTCTGGTGACGCCCGGAAAGCAGAGCGCTTCCCTGGCCGGCCACCACCGGCCTCCCAGAGTGCCCGGGGAACCAGGTACCGTGACTGAGGGGAGGGGAGGCTTTAAAGGCATCCACCTAAAGACGAGCAAGCCTGCCGTGTGATAAAAGGAAGCTCTGTATTAAAGTAACCTCAATAAATACAGGTTTATTTGCAACCAGTAATAATAACAGCGGCCACACTCGCAGCCTCAGGCTGAAGGGGATGCGGG
>NW_009716504.1:0-686 GCF_000703405.1 Apaloderma vittatum
ACCCAGCAAAATCCAAGGCCAAGGGGTTTTGACGAGTCCCTGGGTGGCCAGAGGGCCTGTGTGTGTGGAGCTGAGTGCCAAGGCTGCAGCAGGGGGCTTAGAGGTGTCCCAAAAGGGGAGCGCACCCCGTAGTTGGCAGGATTCGAACCTGCGCGGGGAAACCCCAATGGATTTCTAGTCCATCGCCTTCACCACTCCGCCACAACTACCTCCTCCAGCCCCTTCACAACTGCCTCAACAGCCCCCTGGCCAGGGACACCCGGCTCCCAGTGCACTGCAAGGCACTCTTCCACTTCCACGCACTTCCACAGGCCCTCAGAGGCCTCACCCAGGAGATACACCTGCACCTCTCAGAGTCTTGTCCTCTCCTGCGTGTCTGCTATGTTCCCCCAAGGATTTAGGGACCTCCTGAATTGCTTATTGTAGGAGATGGTGCATCAGTTCAGTCACCTCAATCCGCAACTGATGACAAGATCAGGAGCAAGGCTAGTGCGCTTCCTTGCAAAGCTGCTGCTCAGCTGAAAAACAAAACACTGCGAGGCCCCACATTTGCTGCTCAAAGGAGGCTGAGGGGGATCTCATCATGCTCTACAATTACTTGAAAGGACATTGTAGAGAGGTTGATGCTGGTCTCTTCTCACAGGTAGTTAGGAAAGGAACCAGGGGGAATGGTTGCAAGTTGCAAC
>NW_009716505.1:0-9516 GCF_000703405.1 Apaloderma vittatum
CCCCCAACATTCTGTGATTCTGTGACAAAAATGCAGACAGCAGCACTGCAGAGGTCGGATTACAGCAACTGCTCATTTCCCAGGTGAGAGGAATAGGCAAGAACCTGAAGAGCGCTTGGGTCCTGGGCACGCTGAGCGGCATCACACTACAGGTGCATTTAGACCGGACTCACTGGTGAGATGAGTTTCCTTAGCATATTAGAAGACTTCTTTTGTCATTCTAGGACAGGATTCCTGGTAAGGTAAGCCTCTGGAGATTTGGAAAAAAGCTTCAAACCTGACCAAACCTTCAAGAAAATTAAAAGAAAATGCGAAGCATTGGTTTCACATCCATCCAAGTGCTCTCCGGTGAGATTCTGTTGTCTGTCATTACAGTGGATGCCGTGGGTGGGCATGCAAGGATGAAAACTGTCTTTCTCTGCTTGCAGGGTAGTTTCTACTGATAGATAAGAGAGGATTTTGAAAAAAATATCACACGGCCTGCAATTCTTGTGCACCTTTTCCTCTTCATCCCTGGTAAAAGTGGTAGCTGAAGGCTGTTACCTGCCCAGAACATTGCATTACTGCTTGAGAACCAACGATAGGCTGTGGATTGAAAATGGGGAAAATTGGCAGTTTCTTTGGGTTTCTGCTAAGAAAATATTCCGACAGCATTACTGGAAGTCTTCTGTGCTGTCATAAATGAGAGCTCTTGCTAATGTTCAACCTTGCAATTCTTCATTTACAAGAGAAGAAGTATTCAGATACTAGGAGATAAGCTGAACGAAATGCTCTAAAGTTCATGTAAAATCCATTCTTTATTCTGTCTGACATCAGAAGACAAGGAGAACGAGTTATGCTTCAGCTGGAAGTGAGCCAGAGATCCTCCGTTTTGAGAACTGTGGGAGAAATATAAGGAGAAAGAAAGCGGTGAAAAAAGGGAGAAAATGAAAAACGTGTGTTGGAGAGGGACTTTGGAAAGAGCACTTAAGGGAACAGGTGGAGGCCCAGGAAATCTGTAATCTCCGTTGTGTATTTTAAAGACACTGCACATCCTTGGTTCAAAGAGAGTTTCTGTGGAATACAAATAACCAGCCTACCAGCTCCGAAAGTACTTTGTGCTTAGTGATCCTCGATGGCACTTGAGGTTCAAAGCATTAGTCTTAGCATAAACTCTGTGAGGCAGTGATAATGGATTTATTTGCTGACCGAGGCACATGTATGCTTATGGCTAAAATTAGAAAAAGGTACTACAACATTCCTTTTTGTCACTCCAAATGTGCAGCGAAGGGCCAGTTCTCACTGTTCTCAGCTGACAATCCTCAGCAGGAGAGAAATTGTTAATAATTAGACCAGTAAGAGTACTAGCTAATAATAATTATTTTAAATTGTTTGCCACAATCCTTACGCTCGTAGCGCAAGACCTGGTTTTCATACTTGTCTGGGCAAATATATTTTTGAATTCAAGACTATATTTAGGTTGACTTAAGTTTAAAGGGGTCCTGCATTTTTTTTATCAAAGTGCCAGAGAGATTTGTCTGAACAATCAGGGAGGTTTGTGTGTTTGTGAGAATTATGCCCAAAGAAAGGAGATTGCCCGATCTGCATTAAAGAGCTCTTCTGCCTCTGCTTGAGATGAACGGAATAGATCAGAGATACCTGCTGGCTGTGGTCTGATGTGAAACACTCAACAACACTGCTACTTGCTTTTCAACATATTTTTATTCTGTTAAGCAGTAGTTTGCCTTTAGGTGATAACTCTATTCTTGATGGCATTCCCCCCTCCTTTGGTTGCTCATAGTACATGCAGTCTTCATCCTAGGTGACTGCAAATATTGCTGAGTACTTCTTGCCCACTCGTTATTTCCTCTTTCTCTTCTTCAATCCAGTAAAGAAGGGAGCAACTTTTTCCTGCTGTTCATTTGATGTACCAGACAGTTTAGCCAGAGAGCCTAAGAGGTGATGGAGCTGGTGAGATTTATTTATCCTTGCCTTTTTGATACCTCTTCCTTTCCTTGCTCCAAATTCTCGAAGGGATAATTTAGGACCTTTCCCCATGTGAAGCACAGTAGACAATCATTGATGGATACCGTTTTACTAGAAGCAATTGAGCAACAGGCTTGGCCTCCCTTCGATATTTTACTGATGTGAGCGGATCAGCAGTGGCAGAAATCTGACCGACGTAAGGATGTACAGCCAGAAGCCCTCGTGTAGAATTACCTGGCCTAGCGTGTGAGGAACCCAGGAGCATTTTGTTCCCAGCCAGAGCTGATCTGGCTGAACTGGGAGGAGGAGCTTTTCTTGAAATGAAACAGGTGGAGGCTATGAATGTAACTCTCCCCAGGCCCAGAGCTGTCTCTGCACATCTAAGGAGCGTGTGGACCCGGAGAAGGACGCACACCTGAGGAACCGATTAGATTTCCCACTATGAACATTGATTTACAGGCAATGGAAGTTCGTGTGGCTGTCTGGCTAAGACAGTCATAGTTGGTTCAGTTGAAAAGGGAAATGTTTTTGAGGAGACTGGTGCAGAAGGTAATTGGTAACTCCCTGAAGGGCCCAAGCACGGGCAAAGCGAGCACTGGCTTTAAACAAGGGTCAAGCACTTGAGTAATCCTGCAGAACAAAGTCCCAGCCTTCTTTTTCCTGACACCTATTTTTTAAACAGTTGACATTTTCTGCTCTCTGGGAGTTGGGTTTCTTTTGTTTTATAACTACTTATTGTAGAGTTAAAGGAGCAGTGAAGTGTTATTTTAACTGCTTCAGTACCGAGTGTGATAATGCTTGTATCTTAGTGATGGTGGTTGATTCTCACGCCTCTTGGAGTTCAACATTCTCGTGATCCATGCTCCAACTTCTAGTTTTAATACCTAAAGTAAATCCATCTGTAAACAGTATCTGCTCTGCAGGGCCCGTGTGTGTGAGAAGAAACCTAAGCATTATTCATTATTGCTGTTTCTGTGCTGGCTGTGTGAAGTGTTAGTATTGACGCAGTCATGTCCTTGATGTATCAGTGCAGTGCAGCAGCTGGGAATATATTAGAATTGTTTCTAAACACAACAGCGTTGCTGTATTTTGAAGAATGACTTGGTTAGTTTTCAGCATGCCTGGATGTGAAAGTCTAATGCTGCAAAGTCTCACTCTGGTTTAGGTCTGGCTAAGGAGGCACGAGGCTTAGGGATGCACCGTTACTTGCTAATTCTTTTTGCCTTTGTGCTGTCGGGAGGAGTCAGTATGTGTTGTATGATGAATATCGGTGATCGTAATGGATGACGGGTAAGAAAAAGTTGTGCTGGCAACTGAAAACTCTCAGGGCTTGATCTGTTTCCGTCTCCTACCAGCAGATCAAAGCTGGGCTGATCAAAGCAAACAGTGTCAGCAAGACTAGTTTATTTCTGATTATTAATGGTAGATTTTGACTGATTTTCCTCCCTTTTCCTTTCCCTGGTTCACCCTTTCCTGTTTTTTTTAATTGTGTATGGACGTACGTAACGCTCTTGTCCTCATTGCTGCAAGACATCATGAATTCTGCCTGATACTCCCCAAGAATTATAGAAGTTAATTATCACCAAGCTATTTTTACAGTCGTCTTTATTGCATTGCAACAAAGTGCATTCCTAATTTATAAGAATGTTGCCAAGTGTGAGTGAAAAATGCTTTAAGGCAAAACAGTCAGTTGTCTGAATAAGTTCAGTCCAGGCAATATTGGTTTAAATGAATATATGAACCCTGATAAAGATGTTAATAATTAGAGGTTGGTCGTTACACTTTGTTTCCAGAAGTTTGTATGTTGAAAGAAATGTGCTGTTGCCAGCTACAGAAAGTTAATCTTCCATTGCAGAGGAAGTGTGTTCCCATGAAAATTGCGGGTCTTAATTACCGCAAACTGAAACATGTATTCAGTGGTCCGTAGTGATGTCTTGGGCCGTTCTGATCCGAACTGTTACGGGCAAAGAGGCAGAGGAGGCTTCACCCCTCACGAACCTTGACGTAACCACGGGCGTCTCATTGTTAGAATGCTGGAAACCTAGGCTGCCAGAAAGGGTGCCTCGCTTCTTCCTCAGTGGGGACTACAGCAACATTTCCCAGTTGCAGTGCAGAATAAGAATCCAAGAGGAGACAGGATGTTGTTATTGCTTTCGCTTCTGGGGCGCTGTGGCAGCAATCAGCCGTTTTACAAGACACCACCCTGGCCTTCCTCAAAGTCAAGTTTTTCCAGTTTTTGCAGTAAAAGATTTTGGATGCTTACTGCCTTCAACCATGAAGTCCTCATTTCAGATACGAGTCATTCTATGTTTGAGATTCCTATATGCCCGTTTCATCATTTTTTTCCAAGCTGAGGAGTCCTAGTTTATGTCACCATTTCCTGTATGTCCTTCAGTTCTTTCCAGGTCCGAGTCATGACCCTGAGCTGGAGATTAACCGTCAAACATCAGTCTCATTTTTGACCTTTGGCATGATCTCTCCTAAGTTTGCCAGGCAGGGTCAGGCCCGTCGGTCTAGGAGTTCCTCTCTGGAAGAGTCTAGTGCAAAGAATGTGGCATTCGGAAGGTGAGGACAGAAGTGTATTCCTGCCGTTCCGCTGCTCTGCACATAGCATATTCCTCACTTGTTAACAGCTTTCTTTTTCTGGGGATGGAAAATGCAAGCAACCTGACTGTAGACAATAAATTGGAAAGGCTGATTTCAGGAGACCTGCCACGCTCTCTCCACCCTTGCGAACACGCCCCCCTGCAGTCTGTGCTCCCTGCAGCGAGGCAGTAACTTGCTCAATTCCAGGAGTTCTTGACAAGGTTTGTACCTGAGACACTTCAAAATCAGTGAGTTGAATTTGAGAAGAAAACTGCTGTCTGAAGGAATCATTAGAGACTGGAACAAGTAAAAATAAGGAGTTCTATCTGTTTTTTTGCGATGAGCCCATTTCCTCCAAAATCTCAGATGCTTTATGAGAACTAAGTGTTTTCAGAGTGCAAAATATGACTGCAAATCTCAAGAAAGATTTTTTTTCTTTGCTCTTGGTCAGAAGTGTAATTGTGTTAAAAATTGAAAGTAGCAGCAACACTGGGGGAATGAATCAATTTATTTGCCTATTAAAAACCGCCAAACCCAGCACAGAACTGGGCTCATTTAACTCAAATTGGTTTTAGTCCTGAATTCTGAAATAATTCCCATTCATAATGTCTCTTTCTTTCCTCTCCTGGCCACTTACAGGAAGCTTTTTCTTTCTCCCTTAATGCCAAAACCCCACTATGCTACTTTTCTCTACCAAAACCCTACCTCAGCAATGGCTGTCATGGTCACCGAGCAGATTAACAGGTATAAACAGCTCCAAGAGTGGTGGTCGCTTATCTGCCAGGGCAAATCAACACTTGTGTTCACACGTCCTTGTGCCAGGAAGATTGATTAAAAGCCCCACGTGGCCATAAAGCTCCAGTGTTAAGTAAATGACTTCCAAGGTTCCTGTGTGATGAGTCTTGGGAGAATATAAGACTTGGGAAGAAAACAACAGGAAAACACAAACCCAAAGTAAAGTCTCTTTGGTCTGGTGGCTGTCTGACAGCTGTGACACTTCGGTTTCTAGAAAAGAAGGATGTCAATTTGTAACCTCCCGTTTTCGCTGCTGCTCAAGTCTATATTAAAAAATATAATTTATGGAGAGAAAGAAAATGGCCTTCTTTTAATAGTGTCTCCCTTCCTGAGCTGCTGCAAAGTTTCCCCAAAACAGCCGTATCCATACATTGCTCTGAACTGTAAGAAATCTTTTTTGCCAGCTTTTTCTTCACGCTGGTGCCGTGTTGAGCTGTACAGGACGACAAGAAAAGCAGATGCGAATAAGCTTAGTGTTTGCAGATAAAATTCCGGGACTGACCCTGTTGCGTGGTATGACCCAAATGTGGGATTATTCATTTCGTGATTTTTCGCTTTGTAATTTGGAGCTGAGTTTGCAGACTGAGTCCCTTGTGTTGCTGTGAGTGTGCTGAGGACAAAACTACCCTCTGCGGACCAGCAGCTGTTTGAACGTCCTAGCAGGGCGTAACGCGGTCCGAGAGGCTGGTGCAGACCTGAAACTTCTGTGATTAGTGCTGGGAGCCATCAAGCTCTCGTGTATAGTAACATCTACTTAAAGGTGGGCTTTTATCCTGGCAAGAAATTGGAGGGTTATGATTTATTAATTAAATGTATTACTAATCCACACTTTGTATATTAAAAAAAAAGTAAGTTAATCTGCAGATCAAATAAGGGAAAATAAAGTGTACCATAGTTCCTGCGTTTGTCATCTTCCAGAGGTCTTTCAGTAATATTTTGATGTTCCTTATGCTTCTTCTGTTTCCATTTTTTTATTTCTTAAGTAGCAAATGAAGCAGAACAACAGAAGGCCCTTTAAACAGATACAAAATGTTTTAACAATCTTTACCATACTGAATTCACATTTTCTGCTGTCATTACTCAAATTCGCAGTGGGGGTTTCCTGCTCTTCTGCATCTCAGGCTCCCCAGAAACACGGTTATGAGTTTTAGTAATATACAGCGTTGATTCTCCGTATTTCCATTTTAAAGGAGGGTCCTAGGGATTAAAAGAGCAACCACCGCCTCCCCCCAGTCTGCTGCTTGGTACTGTGCCTGTCCATTTGCCTTTGCCAGCTGACACCAGGTGACTTCTTACGGGCCAAAGAGGGCCCAGGTTTTCCTTCAGCTGGTAAACTTCTTCAGCGATTCCCAACGCACCAGGCACGACTACAGCTTGTGCATATTCTCTGTTAAATAGATTAAAATGTCTGGTTTCCTGCTGCTTTGCAGCGAGTAACTTTGACAAATAACAAGTCATAAAAGCATCCGGTTAGCTCAGTCAGTTGAGCGTGGCGCTAACAACGCCAAGGTCGCGGGTTCGATTCCTGTTCGGTCCCCGTGTGTTGCCTGATCTAGTCGAGAGGTGGCGTCCCTGGCGACACGGAGGCTGGATTAAATGATCTCTGAGGTCCCTTCCAGCCTCGGCCATTCTGTGATTCTGTGATTCTATGATCTAACTGCTCCTACACTTCTGAATTCAGTAACTGTTTTTTTCTCTCTTTGTATCTGTTTCAGAAACAGAAACAGAAATCCGATCGGTCCAGGAAAATATGGATATGGAAAAGTTCCATACATTTTACCTTTACAGACTGATACTGGTCAGCAGCCTCAGAAGCTTCGGAGGCAGCGACAGTCGTCACGGAACCACGCGTTTCATCAGAGTACGAGTCTCACGAACACTTACGGCCAGGCAGCTGGTCCTTCGCTTCAGCACGGGAATCTGTATCAAGAAGAAAGTGGGCCGCAGGCTGGACATCAAGTCCTGGGCCCCTCGCTTTATCAGTCACCTTCGTTTCCGGTATCTCAAGGCCTATTTCACAGCAGTGACTCGAACCACCACGGGTCAGCGTCACACCAGGCAGTGCAGGGGCAGCCCCAGCCTCAGAGGGCTGCAGCGATTGTGTGCATTGGCACCTACAAGCAATATAGACTCTGCAACACAAATGTAAGTCTGTTTTTCCTATATTGAATTCATTGGACAGCTCTTGCTTTTCCCTAGTAAGCTGAATGTTCACATGGTCAAGAAGTTGGACATTAATTTTATTATTTTAATGAAATTTTTGGTGAACTTATTTTAAAGTGTCTTGGGGAATACTGAAAGTAGATGCATAATATTATAGTTACCTAATACTGCGCCTTCGAGGATTTTAAGTAGTCACTAAACTGACCAGTACTTAATATTCTAATTTGATAGAGGGAGAAATTGAGTCATCTACAGGTTTAATATTTTTCCACTTAAGAAATGGAAAAATGGAGCCTGTGAAGGCTCCCCACTTCTCAGTCCCCTAAGATAGGGCTGGCCTTTCAGGAGTGCTGGTCATGCTCTAGATAAGGTTTAGAGCCAGCACCTCGTAGCCTGGATCACTCCAGTAATTTTCCATGGTGGTGTGTACGTTCTGTGACAGAGGCTGCTTGTACCAGCATCCACGATCCACATGCTTTGATTTCGACTTCCTAGTTTATTGGAGAGATCTGCTCTGTGTTATTTTTTGAACAAGAGTATTATTGCTTCTGTCGCGGGTTCAGGCTGGGCCGGTCACTAAATGCTGGTAGACGCTCTCTGACCCCCTCTCAGTCCACGAATGGGGAGGTAAAAGGGAATGAGGCAGAGAGACTTACGGATTGCAAAGAGAAAACAGCTTTAATGAGTAAGGTAATAATAAAAATAGTGAGCTATATACCTATATACAAAACCAATATCGAACCCGACTCCCCCTGCCCCGCTATCAATCCCCACTGATGCTGCAGAGCCAGCGGCACCGGGGCAGCCTCAGGCTCAGGCAGGAGCTGGATACAGGAGCTGGAGTCAGGAGCTCAGGATCCGGATCAAAGACAGGAGATCAGACAGAGTCCTCCCTGGACACCGGCCATTGCAGAAAAGAGGCATAAGAGACCTAAAATCTCATGGTCCCTCAGTTTTATACTGAATATAGAATGGAATGGAATGGAATGGAATGGAATGGAATGGAATGGAATGGAATGGAATGGAATGGAATACTCTTGCTGGTCACCTGTCCTGTCTGTAACTCCCCGGAGGTGCCACCTTTGACTTCCTTGTGCCCCCTCTCACTACCCGGCCCCCCAGCGCGGCACACAGGAGCCAGCAGTGGCCTCAGGCACTGCAGGAATGAGCATCAGCCAGAGCCTTTCTGCATCCCAGGGCCAGGCAGTGACTGCAAACACCAGGGGTTATCCCTGCTGGCAGCACGCCCTGTCTGCAAAACATGCTGCCACCTTCAGAAAGGGCAGAGCTTTAGAAGAGATGGATCTGGAAAGTAAAAATCACTGAGCAGATTCAGTTTCGTTGAGCTCAAAGCAGGAGAGCTTCATTCCAAAATGTGTAGCTGGGTGTAGCTCTGTGCTCTGGGGCAGTCTTCCGTTGCATGTGGGAGGCCAGTGAAGTTTTACTGTTTCTCCCTACAAGCAATTTTCGTTGCACTAAAACTTCCAGTTTCTGGCTGTGTTGTTTTACTATTTTCTTTTTTACTATTTCTTCCTAATGTTTGCATCTTAATTGGGCTACTAATCTATCTTAATGTTGCAAATTTGAAGAAACTCATATTTGTGTATTAGGGACAGAGTGCTCAGGAATGGTGTCAATGTGTTGACACAGCAGGCTATGTTTCTCTGGGTGGATGCACATCTGCTTCTTCTGCCTCTTAGAAATCCTGCTTCAGTTACTGGCATCCTGCGAAGAGGAGATGTGGCAACAGAGCATGCGATGAGGATAACAAACCCACTACCTGAGCAAATCACAGAATGCTGGGGGCTGGAAGGCACCTCTGGAGATCCCCCAGTTGCCATAGCAGGGTCACCCAGGGCAGCCCCACAGGAACACGTCCAGGCGGGTTGGAAAGTCTCCAGAGCAGGAGACTCCACACCCTATCTGGGCAGCCTGGGCCAGGGCTCCGGCACCTGCACAGGGAAAAAGCTTTTCTCCATGTTTTTGTGGAACCTCCTGTGCTCCAGC